>NW_024080899.1:774853-866109 GCF_003009895.1 Hyaena hyaena
GAGAGGGGAGGGAGGGGAGAGAGAGGGAGGGAGAGAGGGGGGAGGGAGGGGGAGGGGGAGGGGGAGGGGAGGGAGGGAGTACAGTAGAATACTAACTAATAAAAAGGAATGAACTATTGATGTACCCAGCCAGGATGAATCACAAAATGCTGATACCTAATGAAAGCAGCCAGACCACAAAACACCTACTGTGTGTTTCCGTTAATATAAAATTCTAGAAAATGTGATCTATAGTGACAGAAAGCAGGTCAGCGATTTCCTGGGGATGGGGGTAGGGGACATCACGAAGGTGGGTTCTGGGGACATGGATGACCTGGATGTTTATTATCTTAGTTACAGTGATGTTTCCACAGATGTGTACATATGTGGAAATTTAGCAAATATACACTTAAACACGTGCAATTTATTATATGTCAATCATACTTCAATAAAGCTTTTAATATTTTCCCAAAAAAAGATCAGCAAACCAAACACAGCAATCTACCCTAAGGATGCTAACAGTATAAACAAGTAAGTTTCTATCCTATATCTGCTTTGTCATTCTACCCTTTGTGTGTTGTTTCAGTTGAGGTATATGAAGAAGCTTAGATCTCACACCAATGTGAAAAAGGAGAATTTTAATCACTCTTTCAGATAACAGACACCAACCAAAACTTGGCAAACAATAGTTTCTTAAATGTTCTTCGTTACGTGTAATCTAGAGCTATCCCTTATTATAAAACCCATCAGTCTCTTTTTCCCCCATTGAATGTATTTTTTACTGATACGACATCATTCATTGATGATTTGGAAAATATTGCTTTACTAATCTATGCAAATATTTTCATTGTTGACACGTTTCTTATCCACAGCTAGCATATCACATTTGTTACTATCACCACAGAGCTGATCACAGAGGTGGATATGAAGTTTCCAAAATTCTAATTTTTATTGAAAACTCAAATTGTATCAATGCCATCAGTTACTTTCCTTGAACTAACAGACTCATAATGTTCATTTTCAATAAAATAACGTCAACACTCAAGTCAAATCAGCCACAGTTCTCTGTCAGCCATATATTGTGTTTCATAGAAAAGTTGCTTTCCAGGTTACCACTCAAACGGCCTTCTTCAAGCCAACGATCACGCTGGAGTAATCACATGCTTCATGTTCACTTCCCATTTCATTATGCAGAATTTTAAATTTCACTCTTAGGAATTTGAAATTGATAAAAATCGTTAATTCTTATTGCTACATAGGTGAAACTGGATTTGGGGTGTTTGACAAGGAAATGAAGAGCACCGCGGCTGCAAAGTCAATGTGGTGTCATTGCCCTGATGCATGCAAAAGCATGAGCATTTTGCCCATCATTGCTTTGCACATCCATGCAAATACCCACACAATAAAAAAGGGGAGACTATATGTAGCCCATCTTAAAACTTAAAAACAGGGGCGCCTGGGTGGCTTAGTCGGTTAAGCGTCCGACTTTCGCTTAGGTCACGATCTCGCAGTTCGTGGGTTCGAGCCCCGCATCGGGCTCTGTGCTCTCAGCCAGCTCAGAGCCTGGAGCCTGTTTCAGATTCTGCGTCTCCCTCTCTCTCTGACCCTCCCCTGCTCACACTGTCTCTCTCTCCTAGAAATAAATAAAAACACTGAAAAAATTAAAAAAAAAAACAAACTTAAAAACAGTATGACCTCAAAGGCACCCTGAAAGCGCCTCAGGATCCACCAGGGGTCCAGGAACCCCAGATGCTGAACAAAATCCTAAGGAAGCAGCCAAACTGTTACCAAAACTAAGATGTAAATTTAGCAGAATCACAGGATACAAGGTCAGCATGCTAAATCAATTATATCCCAATATAATAGCAATAAACCTTTGAAAATGGAAACTGAAAAATATCACTTACAATAGAATTTTTTAAATATGTTGCTTATTATGTTTATTATGAAACTGTAGAGATAATTTAACAAAATATGTGATCCCGATACACTAAAAACCAATAAAACATGCTCAGACATTAAAGACCTTTTTCCTCTCTTTTTCGATTTTTGGGGGGGGGGGGTTTGTTTGTTTCTTTTTTTTCAAACTCAAAGATTATTTTTAAAAGCTTTTTTTTAATGTTTATTTATTGTTGAGAGAGAGACGGACAGAGTGCAAGCAAGTGCAAAGAGAATGAAATCTTGCCATTTTCAACAATGTAGATGGAACCTGAGCATATTATGCAAAGTGGAATTAAGTCAGTCAGAGAAAAATAAATATCTTACCACTTCGTCATATGTGGAATTTAAGAAGCAAAACAGATGGGGGGATGGGCTAGACGAGCGATGGGCATTAAGGAGGGCGCTGGTTGGGATGAGCACTAGGTGTTACATGTGAGTGATGGATCACTAAATTCTACTCTATAAAATTCTATTCTGTACATACACTGTATGTTAACTAACTTGGATTTTACAAGAAAAGAAAGAAAATATGGTGTATATACACACAGTAGAATGCTATTCAGTCATAAAAAGGAAAGAAATCCTGCCATTTACAACAACATGGATGGACTTTGATGGCATTATGCTAAGTGAAATAAGTCACACAGAGAAGGACAAATACTGCATCATCATTTATATATCAAATCTAAAATTTAAGAATCAAACTCATAAGAAGAGATATTTGAGTTACCAGAGGTGAGGGATGGATGAATGGATCAGATGAAGGTGTATAAAAGGTACAAATTTCTGGTATTTAGATAAACAAGTACTACGGATGTAATATAGAACATGTGATGATAGCTAACACTGCTATATGGTATAGTTGAAGGGTGCTAAAGACATAGATTCTAAAAATTATCATCACAAAGAAAAAATAATTTTTCTTTTATAGAATGAAATTTATATGAAATGATGGATGTTAGCTAAACTTTTGTGATAATCTTTTCACAATATATGTAAGTCAAGTCATTATGCTGCACACCTCACAATTACACAGTGCTACATGTCAATTCTATCTAAATAAAACAAAGAAAAAAAGAAAAGAAAGTTTTAATGTTTATTTATTTTTGAGAAAGAGAGACAGACAGAGTGCAAGCAGGGGAGAGGCAGAGAGAGGAAGACACAGAATCTGAAGCAGGCTCCAGGCTTTGAGCTGTCACCACAGAGCCCAACGCAGGGCTCGAACCCACAAACTGCAAGATCATGACCTGAGCTGAAGTTGAACACTTAATCAACTGAGCCATCCAGGCATCCCATCAAACTCAAAGATTATTTTTAAACTTTGAGATATATACCATGTTAATAGATTGGAAGATGCAGTATTTTTTAAAGTTTATTTATTTATTTATTTTGAGAGAGGGGAAGGGCAGAAAGAGAAGGAGAGAATCTGAAGCAGGCTCCACGTTGTTGGCATGCAGGCCAACACAGGGCTCAGTCCCATGACCCGTGAGACCATGATCTGATCAAATCAAGAGTTAGACACTTAACCAACTGAGCCACCCCCCCAGGAAGACTCAATTTTTTTTTAATTTTTTTTCAGTGTTTTTATTTATTTCTAGGGACAGCGTGAGCAGGGGAGGGTCAGAGAGAGAGGGAGACACAGAATCTGAAACAGGTTCCAGGCTCTGAGCTAGCTGAGAGCACAGAGCCCAATGCGGGGCTCGAACCCACGAACCGTGAGACCGTGACCTAACCGAAAGTCGGACGCTTAACCGACTTCCAATAATATTGGAAGACTCAATATTATTAAGATCATAATTTCTCTCCAAACTGATCTATAGATCCAATGCAATCAAAATCAAAACTCCAACAGGATTTTCTGTAAAAATGAAAAACTGGTTCTTAAAATATAAGGAAATGCAAAGAATCTAAAAAAACCACACACACACACGCACACACACAATTTTTTTAAAGAACAGAGTAGAACTGGGGCGCCTGGGTGGCTTAGTCGGTTAAGCGTCCGACTTTCGCTTAGGTCATGATCTCGCGGTTTGTGGGCTCGAGCCCCGCGTCGGGCTCTGTGCTGACTGCCAGCTCAGAGCCTGGAGCCTGTTTCAGTCTGTGACTCCCTCTCTCTCTGACCCTCCCCTGCTCACGCTGTCTCTCTCTCTCTCTCTCTCTCCTGGAAATAAATAAAAAACATTTAAAAAAAAAAAAAAAAAGAACAGAGTAGAACTTACAGCATCCGATTCTAAGACTTACTAATAATTCTAAGCTACTATAATTAAGAGTGTGATATTGGTGTAATATACATGTAAGTCAGTAGAACAGAATAGAACAGAATAGAGAGCCTAGAAATATAGGACTGTTGAATCACTATATTGTACACCTGAAACTAATACAATACTGTGTGTTAACTCTACTGGAATTAAAATAAAAAGCAATTAAAATAAAAAAAAAATAGATCCTCTTATAAAAGGTCAGTTGATCTTTGATAAAAGTGTGTGGTATAATGGGAAATAGATACTAGGTCTCTGCTCCTGGAGCACAGAACTCTTAAAACCTTCGTATTTCCTGAATGATAAGTGATAAGAGCATCTTTTGTAATTCATAATAAGCCCCTTTGGTCTATGCCTGAGTTTATGCCACTGAGGTGACTCCTGTGTCCCCTAGGTAGCTTCAGGATGGAGGCGGGTCACCAGAAACATGGAGCCATGATTAGAGGGTCAGAATTTGAACTCCAGCCGCAGCCTCCGGGGAAGAGAGATGCGCTGGAGACTGAGTTCGACAATCATTTGCCAGTGATCTGATCAGTCATAAACACCCCTAAATGAGGACGTGCAGAGAGCCTCCGGGTTGGTGAACGCATCCCTGACAGGGGGGTGGCTGGCCACAGAGGGCATGCAAGCTCCATGCATCTCCCTCCTCCCCAATATTGCTGTATGCATCTCTTCCATTTGGCTGCTCCTGAGTTCTATCCTTTATAATAAAACTGGTGAGCATAAGTCAAGTGCTCCCCTGAAGTCTGTGAGTTATTCTCGCAAATTACTGAATCTGAGAGGAAGCTGGAGGACCTTTCAGATGTGCAGTCAGCTAGGCAGGGGGCATGGTTAGCCAAGGCACCCCCGCTGCAGCCGGCATCAGAAGTGGGAGTTAGTGTCAGAACCAAACAGCACTGGGGGGCACCCAGCTGGTGTCAGAAAAAAGACAACACAGAGTCCCAGGGAGTATGGTAGGAAAAGGAACATCTTTTCAACCAATGATACTGGGGACATAAACATATGTTCATATGGGGGAAAATGAACCCCAAACCCTACCTCAGATCATACATAAAATTATCTTTAAAAACAGCTCAGGAGAAACTTATGCTTCCAAGAGAATGGAAATTTAACTTTGCCTAGTCCTCCTGTTGAGTCCATCTAAACACCATGGACATTATATAGAAGACAAATGCAAGAGGACTCTGATGGGTGGAAAGTCGAATGTAGACCAGCGAGGGATCTTGGAACCCAAGGAGTGACACGGTGGGGAGTGAGCTCCCTGCGTCTTCTTTTGGCTTCATCTATGCTGAAACCTGTCAAAGCCAGAAGCCTGGAAACGCCAAAGGGTGCAAACAAACAAAATGCCCAGCCAAATCCTACTCTACCTGCACAGAGGATGAAGAAAAGAGTAGCCTAGGAAGACAGAAAAAATCTAGACAATAGCTGCTCTAGACCAATCAAACACCACTGGAAATACTTGCCCGTGTCAGCAAAGGCCCCATGGGGACCCTGGACTTAAACACTTACGATGTCAAAACAAAGCATCCCAAACCTCCCTCTGGGATGTGTCAGGCCAGGGCTTTATTCTTACCAGGAGGAAACAAGGCACCCGCATTTCCGTGCAGTGTCAGGGAAGAACACATGTGGAGCTGGACCCCTATCCCCACTGAGCAGTAGTGAGGTGTCCCTCCACTGAGATGGGGTCACAGCAGGTGCAGAGGACAGCCTCTGGGATAGTGGCCAGGACCTCAATGGCTGGGCTGTGTTTAGTTTTCATGGAAACTGCCAAACTACTTGCCAGAGTGGCTATACTGTTTTGCAGTGATCCAGTCACTGCACAGCATAACAAGGGAATCCTCTCCACAATAACTAGGTGCCCACACCCCTCGGATGTCAAGGGAAGCCAAGTGGGGAACCCAGATTTCTACGTTCAACTGGCAGTAACGAGGCAGCCTCACTTCCTTACCCTGCTGGAGTGAGTTTTTTTTTAAGAAAGTTAAAAGAGAAAGTTTAATAAGATAACAAAGACTCATAACATTTTAAAAAATGTCCTTTTTTTCAATAGAAAACCATTCAGCATAACAAAAAATAGGAAAATCTCAAACTTTGTTTTATGAAGCTAACATTAACCCGATACCAAAACCAGACAAAGAAAAGTTTAAAAGAAGAAACCTACAGACCAATATCCCTCATAAATACAGATGCAGAAATCCTCAACAAAATATCATTAGATAGAATTCAGCTACATACAAAAATTATCCACCATGACCAAATAAGATCTATTCCAGGAATGCAAGGCTGGTTCAATACTTGAAAATCAATCATGTAACCTGTCATGTTAACAGGCTAAAGAAGAAAATCCCCATGACCCTATCGATCAACATGGAAAACGAATTTGACAAAATTCAACACCCATCTGTAATTATTTAAAACTCTCAAGGGGTGCCTGGGTGGCTCAGACAGTTAAGCATCCGACTTCAGCTCAGGTCACAATCTTGCAGTTCTTGAGTTCAAGCCCTGTGTCAGGCTCTGTGATGACAGCTTGGAGCCTAGAGACTGCTTCAGATCCTCTCTCTCTCTCTCTCTCTCTCTCTCTCTCCATCTCTCTCTCTCTCTCCCTCTCTCTCTCTCTCAAAAATAAAATAAACATTAAAATTTTTTAAAAAATTAAAAAACTCTCAGATAAACAGGAAAAGAGGTTGATTCTCTGAAGTTCCGAGTACTTACAAGCCCGCAGTCAATATTACACCTAATGAGGAAAGTCTGAGCACTTTCCTGCAAGGATCAGAAGCCAGAATGTCTGCACTCACCACCCTTACCCAACACAGTGCTGGACATTTTAGCCAGGACTGATTTTTGACAAATACACAAAAACAATACAATGAAGGAAAGATGGCCTTTTCAGCAAATGGTGCTTGAACACCCAGAGGGAAAATGTTAAAGACGGACTCTGGCCTATCACTTGCACCTCACACAAAAATTAAGTGCAATAAATCACTAAATGAACATAAAATATAAAACAATAAAACGGTTAGAAAACGAGACATGAGAGAAGATCTTCATGAACTAAGAGCAGGCAGGGGTCTTAGACTTGATACCAAAAACATAAGCCATAAAAATAAAAATTGATAAGCTGGACTTTGTCAGAATTAAAACTGTCCCTGTCCCCAGGATGAAAAGACAAACTATGGGCCGGAAGAGTGTATCTGTAACCACACCCCTGACAAAGGACTCATAAATCTAAAATATATAAAGAACCATCAAACTCAACAACAAAAAAGCTAACAATCTAACTAGAAAATTGGAAAAAGACAGGAAGAGGCATTTTACCTAAGAGAAAATACAGGTGTTGGATAAGCACATACCTTCCATATCATTAGCCTTTGGATGAATGCAAATGAAAACCACAATTTGATCTCACTGCATACCTACTGGAATGGCTAATCTTAAAAATAACGACCACAGCAAATGCTGTCCAGGACTCAGAGAGACTGGATCACTGCAAAACAGTATAGCCACTCTGGCAAACAGTTTGGCAGTTTCCATGAAAACTAAACACAGACCAGCCATTGAGGTCCTGGCCACTATCCCAGAGGAATGAAGACTCGTGTTCAGATGGGAACCTGTACCTGGATGTTTGCAGCATCTTTATTCATAATAGACAAATGCTGGGAACAACTCACATTGCCCTTCAATAGATGAATGGTGTAAAAAAACAAACAAATAAAAAAGAAATGTGGTACATCCACACCACGGAACAGTACTTAGCAATCCAACAGGAACAGCCCACTGATGCCTGCTACAAACTGCATCAGTCTCCAGAGAATTATGTTCATTGAAAAATCAAATCCCCAAACATTTCACAATGTATGATTTCATTTCTATAACATTCTTCAAATGACAAAATCGTGGAGTTGGAGGACAGACTGGTGGTGGCCAGGGGTTAAGGAGAAATGGGCCGGAGGGAGGTGGGTGTGGCTATGAAAAGACACCATAAGGGATCCTGGAGGGAATGGGAACGTTCCGAGTCGGGGCTCTATCAATGTCAATATTCTGGTTTGTGATAGCGTGTTATAGTTTTGTAGGACGTTACCTCTGGGTGAAAGGTTCATGAAGCCTCTCAGCATTATTTCTTATAATTGTATGTGAATCTACAATCACCTCAAAGTAAAATTTTAATTTAAAAATAAAAATCAGGGGCACCTGGGCGGCTCAGTTGGCTGAGCATCTGACTTCGGCTCAGGTCATGATCTCACAGTTGGTGAGTTCAAACCCCACGTCAGGCTCTGTGCTGACAGCTCAGACCCTGGAACCTGCTTCAGATTCTGGGTCTCCCTCTCTCTCTACCCCTCCCCAGCTCATGCTCTGTCTCTGTCTCAAAAATAAATAAAACATTTAAAAATAAATAAACATTAAAAACAAAACAAACAAACAAAAACCCTGTACCAACAATCTTATCAGGCCCTGGGAAGCAAAGAAAAGCCTTTGTCTAAAAGAAAAAATGTAGGGGTGTAAGCGGGGGAGGCGAAGCCAGGATTATTACTAGACACAGTAAGTTTGGACAGTACCTAGGGTTATACAAACTGTCACAGAAACACAATAACAATATTGGTAGAAGATGATCATAGAACAATTTTAAATTTGTGTCTCTTTTCCAATCTATACTGCCTGGAGCAAACTATTACTTAATATGTATTTTTTTAATAAATCTTGTAATTACAGTGAGAACAGAGGAATGTTATTACTTTCTTCTATGTTAAATAAAGCATTACTTTATTTAATGTCAACATGTAAAATATCCCACAATTTTTTTACTCTGCCTTGGAGATGTTCATGTTTTAATAAACCATGAACTTCAAAAAATGGAATAAAGAAATAAAAAGCAGATAGTCATAAATGTAAAAGCCAGAATTATAAATCTTCTAGGAGAAAATCTTTGAGACCTTGGGATATGCAAAGTTTTCAAAAGGCTGAGCCAGAAAGAGATGAAAACTGAATTTCCTCAGAGATAAAACTTTAATTTTTAGAAAGACACACAGCCATTTGAAAATCCTTGTAATCTCCGGAGTAATAAGCGTCTTTCTGTAGTCTAATGAGATGACTGGTGCCTAGGAGACCCTGAGGAGCCTCAGGATGGGCGGCAGGTGGCCAGAGAGCCAACCATGTGACCAGAGGGTTGAAACTTTCAACTCCACTCACCCCCTTCTCAGGAGAGTGGAGAGGGGCTGGGGGATTGACTCACTCACCGATGGCCAATGACTCAGTCAATCGTGCCTACATCCTGAAGCCTCCGTAAACCCCAAGAGGAGGAAGGTGGGAGATTTTCCAGACATGGTGAGCACGTGGAGCCCGGGGGAGAGTGGCCCCTGGGAAAGGGCATGGAAGCTCCTCACCCTCTCCTCACACCTCACCCCATGCCTTTCTTCCACCTGACTGTTCGCAAGTTGTATCCTTTTATAATAAACCAGTAATCTAATAAGTAAAACATTTCCCGAGCTCCATGAGCCACTCTAGCAAATTAATCGAGACAGACGAGGGGGTCTTGGGACCTCTGATCCACGGCCAGTCGGACAGAAGCACAGGGGACAGCCCGGACTTGGGACTGGGGTCTGAAGTTGGGGAGGGGCAGTCTTGGGGGACGGAGCCCTTGACCTGCGGGGTCTGAGCGACTGCAGGTAGACAGCGTCACATTGAGTTAACCTGCAGGACACACAGCTGGTGTCACCGAATGCTTGGTGTGGGACAGCCCACGAGAGCTGGTGTCAGAAGTGAGATAGAGTGTTGTAGTCGATAAAAACAGGAGCTTCTTTCTTTACATGGTTACAGTCCAAATTTGCACCAACAGATGAATGCATGAAAATGGTGGCAGTGCCACACACGGGAACACTATTTAACAATAAAAAAGAATTTATCTACAACGTGAGCAAACGTCGGAATCATTATGCTGAGCAAAGAAGCCAGACACTAAAGAGGACAAGTTGAGTAATCCCATTTGTATGAAATTCACCTCCAGTAACAGAAAGCAGTTGAGTGTTCACCTGGAGCTGAAGGTCAGGAAGACAGGAGGCGGTGGGAACTGTCCAGGGTGATGGATCCCAGACCTTGATCACGATGGTGATTATGTGGTGAACTGTCGTCAAAACACATGTACTGATCACTAAGGTAGCTGTGCTCTTCTATGGAAACGGTCTCTGCATTCAATTAATTTTTCAAAAACAATAGTGGGTATAAATCTACACCTCACATAGCCTTCGTATTCATTTCAAATCTTTTTGCCCAGCTGCCTGTCCAACCCAATTAGATCCTGTTTGATTGTGCTGGTTGTTTCTCTACTTAGTGCAGCCGGTGAAAGCTTGTCCAAGACACGCAAGTTTCATTGCTTTTTGCTGCTAGCTTGTGTTTGCATTGTTAGTAACCTCTTCAATCCAATATTTATTTCCAGAACTGTTTACAACCCCCTTTGCAAAGGGCAAGATCTCCTTAGACCTAGATGAAGTGATCAATAAATCCCCCGATTTATTGGCCCGTGTAAACACAATATTCCCCATTCAGCAGGGAGCAAACCACAGCTGAGGGTCTCTGTGCTCCACTATCTGGGTGGGGAGCCCCCACCTTGGAATTTTAGAATTTTAGGTGAAGCGCCATTGTCTGACATAGAGACTAGTGTGTGTGTGTGTGGGGGGGGGGGGTCCATCTTGATATTTGCTGGTAAATATTAATTCATTTTCTTATTTTAAATGGAAAGCAGGGGCGCCTGGGTGCCTCAGCTCAGGTCACAGTCTCATGGTTCGTGAGTTTGAGTCCCGCGTCGGGCTCTGTGCTGACCGCTCAGAGCCTGGAGCTGCTTCAGATTCTGTGTCTCCTTCCCTCTCTGCCCCTCCCCTGCTCACACTCTGTCTCACTCTCTCTCTCTTTCTCAAAAATAAATAAACAATAAAAAACTCTTTTTAAAAAATGGAAAGCAATTCTAACACTTTAACGACCTAAGATGTACTAATCTACATTTTCTTCCCAGCCCCTGCCCTGCGACCTCAGCTCTGGAGAGGGGCAGACTGAGGGGGGCAGAGGAAAGGGGGAAACGAGGCCAAACCCAGTGGCAGGAGGAAGCTCAGCAGCACATCTGTTTCATTAACATTAACTAGAAGGCAACTTTGTCTTGAGATATTTAAGATACGCAGGGGGGCCATGGGGACGCTCTGGGGTGTCGCCAGACGGTCTGGCTCTGAACGGCACATCAGAGAACCTCGCTCTGCTCCGAGGACCTCCGTGGCTCCGCACCAGACACTCAGTTGTCCTGGAAGTTTCACCGACAGTATTTGATGCGTCCATCTTCCCACTAAATGTTACGCCGTGGGAGGAAGGCAGGGGAACACACAGGACTTTTACCCGCAGATGAGCCCCCGAGCTGGGAAGGAGCCGGCGAGTGAGGACGGCCCCCTTCTGCAGCAGGGCCCCAGGACCTGCAGCGTTCTTGCTCACTCTCCTCCGCGGTCCTCACGCCCACACACACACACGTGCACACACGCACGTGCACGCGCACCAACGGTCACACGGCGGCTGCGTCTCCGGCCCAGACAAGCGCCGTCTGCACCTCGCCATCAGCGCTCTGCAGCCCCCAAGTCCCGCCTCCTCTCGCACTCGCACCTGCTTCTCCTGCTGCAGCAGGTGGGTCCCCACGCACCCACAGGCGGGACCGCGGATGCCGAGCAGGCACAGGTTTGCCTCCTGGAAAGGTCACATGCAACCTGCCAGTTTTATCCAACTTTCTATTCCAACCGAACCCCATTCTTGAGGCCAGAGGGGCGCAGGTTTGGAACCCTGCAGAGAACAAGCAACCTTCAAGCAGAAAGCCCACGTTCTTCTTTCTGAAAACACCGTGTCACCCCACCCTCATCACCCTTCGTCACCGCCCCCAGCAACCTGGAGAGCCTTTCAGAGAGAAAGCCCCCGCCAACGGCCGCGCTTGGCTTCATCGTGAGCTCCGTTGTGTGGCTAACAAGGGCACGCTCTGAACCGGAGTCCTACGGCTTGTAAGTTTCCATGGTGTGTCCAAGAGAACGCTGCAGAAAAATCCTTGAGACGCTGTGCTCTTAAGACGTATTCATGGCTGCTTCCCAGCACCGCGAGTGTGCACGTTAACAAGGCCAGAGGGCCTCCTAGCGGAGGGAGCGGCCTTTGCTGCTGGCAGAAGCGCTGCCTGTGGAGAAAGGTCCTCAGGGCAGAGTCCCGGGCTGCCTGGCCCTCCTCAGCCCCCGCGTGGAGCTAACCCTGGGCTCCCAGCCCTGGAGACACAGAAAAGGATGTCACCAGCCCCTCCCCACGCGGGCTGTAGTTTAACTTTCTTATTTTTGCTAATGTCACATTTAGAAACATGGGGGAAACTGGCTCTGTTCAGTTGTTCTGTGTTTGTCTCCCTTCCTGGCTTTAGAGAACGGTGCCCAAAGGGGCACCTGGGTGGCTCGGTCGGTTAAGCATCTGACTTCGACTCAGGTCTTAATCTCATGGGGCGGCCCATGAGTTCGAGCCCCGTGCTGGGCTCTGTGCTGACAGCTCAGAGCCTGGAGCCTGTTTCAGATTCTGTGTCTCCCTCTCTCTGCCCCTCCCCTGATCATGCTCTGTGTCTCAAAAATAAATAAATGTTTAAAAAAATTTTTTTTAAAGAAAACTGCCTGAAGGTGAAGCTCGTCAGCTGTGGTCGACAGCCTGGGCCACAGCACCATCGGCAGGGCTCGGAGGGAAGGGCGGCGGGGTGCCCTCAGCGCAGAGAACGCACCCCTGCCGTTGTAAGCCACCAGTGTGTGGGAACTTGTTACGGTGGCCCTGAGAGCCTCACATACGTTCACAGCCGGACCCTTTGGAAAGTGAAGGGTGATAAGGAACTCACCTCAGGAAAGGGCCATGGTGGAGGCGCCACCGGGGGAAGCCACGTCTGCCCGTCCCTGGGCGGGGCGTCAGGTGCCTCCCTGGGCTTGCTCTGGGAGCAGCCCCTTCATTTCTAGGAAGTCCAAGAACACAAGGCACGCTCAGAGTGCCACACGAACAGGGATGTCACTGCAAAACAAGAATGCGTGGCCCCCCCGCACCTCACTCGCAGGAGGACCCTCCCCCGGCACAGCCTCCGTAGGCCTGGGACCAGGTCCCGCGCCTGCTGGCAGGTGACGCACAGGCGCACTGCACGGTTCCGGTGTGTCCGTGGGGGCAGGACTGGGCCCCCAGCCCACATCCCGCTCTGCCCTGGACGGCCCGGCCAGCAGCCCCCAATCCAGTCCCCTCCACTTTCCCGCATTTTTTATTTTTGGTGAAGTAGTGCTGTTAGGGCTGCATGGAGCAAAGTCCAGCTGGGTTTGGGAATCCCATCCCTGCCCCTGGCTTCTGCCACAGCCGTGCCCCCCGGCTTGTGTCGACTGGATGGAGCCCACCCTTCAACAGGTGCGTCCACGGGGAAGACGCCACCACAGCCCCCCACGCTTCCCAGCCCCTCTCTGATGTGCGTAACGCACAGGATGACAGAAGCGTCCACGTAACCTCCGCCTGGGAGGATCTTTCTCTAAGTTTTCCAGGGCGACTAAAATAACATCTGCAGAAAAGAGAGAATTCGAGGCACCAACGTTTTTGATCTATCAACAATAAAACACAAATTTGGAAAAGATTCTGGGCAATCCGTTGAACACCTATATACGGGACACCACATTTTCTAAAAGTTATTTTGCAAACAAAATAATAATAAGTAAATAAAATAAGTTATTTTGCAGGAAAACCAGTGCCTCTCAGGTAACCAACAAGGGAAGCCACAGTTCCGGAAGGAATCACCCATCACTAATGTGCACAGTGGCCTCTGCCGAGGTCAGCACACAGACAGGCGCCGTGGGAGGGCTCTGACGCTCGCTCCTATTTAGGCTAAACGCCAGCAGATGGAGAGCCGGTGGGGAGCGTCCACTGCAGAGTCCGGGGCACCCCACACCCCTTCCCTCTGTCGTTTCTCCCCATGCAGGGGCTCGGCCTCCCACCCCAGGACAGCGATGAGCCCTCCCCCTGCTGACAGCCTCAGAGCGGGAGACGTGTCTTCATCAGGCAGAACCCACACCCTTGTTAGCATATCCGATGCCCAAAGAGGGAAATTTCTTTTTCTTTTTTAGGACAAATCTAATTTAATGGGTTTTTTAAAAATGTCTATTTATTTTTGAAAGAAGGACATGAGCGTAGGAGGGGCAGAGAGCAAGGGAGACACAGAATCTGAAACAGGCTCCAGGCTCCGAGCTGTCAGCACAGAGCCCGACACGGGGCTTGAACTCAAAAACCTCTAGATCGTGACCTGAGCTGAAGTTAGCCGCTCAACCAATTGAGTCACCCAGGCGCCCCCAAAAAGGGAATTTCCAAAGTGCTCCCAAGGTCTACCCACTCAGACACCCCAGCCTCAGCCCACCACTCACCACCCAGCCCGTTTGCCACGACTCGCCCTTCTGCTGGTGACTCCATGGGGCTGGAGCGCCACCTCGAAGTTGTGGGCTAAGGGCCAGACCCTTGACCCTGGCCCAGCCTTGGGGCTCTGGGGCTCCCTCCTCTGGCCAGAAACTCAGCCAGTCCTCCTGAGTCTGGGCTGCCCTGGGGGCCTCACGCACCCCATCCCAGCCGGGGCACTGAGTTTTCTGGGTCTTGGGTTTCTCTTCTTCCTGAGCCGTGGGCAGGTTTCTTCGGTAGGGCTGGAACCTAATACTCCCTCCTAGTTCTAAGTGGCCAACCCGATCAAGGAAAGAGCCAGGCTGTTCTGGGTTATCCCTTGACCCCACACACGTCCCCGCCCACCTCACACATAGACAAAACTCCCCGACAGACCCCTCACCCCAGGCATCCTGCGCTGGGGTGGGGCCGTGCGTCAGGGCTGAGCTGAGACCCACCAATTTCCCGCCGGGTCAGGCCAGACACGAAGTCCCAGGCACGTGGACAGGCCCGGGGACCAGCCCGGCCCAAGGCTGCACTCAGGCCGGGGTCTCCCCTCTGGGAGGCCGGGGGCCTCATGCTTGGTACCTCCATCTAGGACACGGACGCCTTGCGGGCCCCCAGCGGCATCCGGAGGCCACAGTGTGAAGACAGCCTGAAGCAGGGCTGTGCACTTTGGGCTTTCTGTCAAGAGGTCGGCACCGGCAGCCTGACCTGCTCCTCAACCTTTATTCGATCCAGCGATTGCGCAGGGCCAACACGGCCAAAGAGCTGATACACAAGCCGGGGTGTCAGCCGCCCAGCCGGTCAGCTCCAGGTGCTAATGAGGTCACAGTATACGCAGCGTGGCGGGCTCGGCGGGCCAGGCGCCAACCCTGCGGCCCGGCACCGTGTGGACCGCTCTGCGCTCCCAGACGCAGCCCTGTGGTAAGGCCTGCGGGCCCCAGGACCCACCCAGTAATGTGACCTCCGTGACTTTTCCCTGGGGAGCCAGGGCCGCAGGGGACATGCACGCACACCAGGACATAGCGCAGTGTGTTGCTTTAAGTGTCGAACACCCGGAAACAAATACCTCAAAGTGAAAAGGAAATCCCGGCATCAATCCTGGTACATCCGTAAGCTGAGATACTACGTGACCACCGCGAATGACAACAGGGAAGAATTTCTGGATTGGTGTAGAACATCTGCGAGAGAACACTAAGAGAAACGAAATCCCAGTGCCGCCTCCTCTCCCCGCGGCTACGGGAAACAGCCACGATCCCCACCCACGCGGAGTCCAGGCCGTCAGGAGGGCTACAAACAATCACGAAATGGGTGGGTGGCCAGTGCCAGGAGGGGGGGCGGCCGGCGGCCTTGCAGCCTGCCCGAGCCCCCCAGACGGGCGCGTCAGCACGTTGCAGGAAGCGAGTTACATGTGAATTAGAATCGTGAGCTTCATCCCCCGATGCTCTGAACACAGCAACCCGTGCAGAATGGAGACGCTGGGCACAGACACACACAAGGGGCTTTGCTGGGCGTCGCCTGGGAGGTGGGACAAGAGGAACCAGAGCCTGGTCGTGCCCCTGGCACCCTCCCCCCCCCCCCCCCCCCCCCCCCGTGGAGCAGATAAACATCCTTCAGAGCCTCTAAAAGCCCAGGTGCAGTGATCTGGGAGGGCAGCCGGGAGGAGGTGGCCTTAGGGCCAAGCCTCAAGGGAAGGGGCAAGAGAAGGCAAGGGGTGGGGCTGTGCATCAGGAACAACGAGGTGCCCGCCAGAACAGCAGTAGCGAGTGTGGGCAGAATGGGATTGAAGGAACCCCGGGGTGGGGGGGCTCTCTGCAGGGAGTGGGAGCAGGGCTTTGTTCTGTGCAAAAGCAGAGCGCCCTCTGAGAAGCACGACTCTCCTATCAATGACCTCATGAATGTGGTCAGAGGGGCGTCCTCAGCATTACGGTGGAAATGCATCAGGCTGCCGGGTCCACCAGAGAGAAAGTGCTTAAATGCACACTGGTCAATTGGGTTAAAGCAGTAGTCACAGTTCAGGGCACCTCTGGCTTTGCTGATTTAAATCCAGCTTCCCAGAGCCTCCTCTGCGGGGAGACGCAGCAACATGGCATCTTTCGCTTGTGACGATGCCGCCTGCGTTGCCCAGGCTCACCTCTGTGGTCCCCAACCTCAGGGTCAAGAGAGAGGGAGGAGAAAGGAGAGAGAGGAGGCACCAGAGGGGAGGGGGAGGGATGGGAAGAGCAAGAGGAGAGGAAGGGGAGAGGGGGCTGGGGCCATAGCTCCATTTCCTCAACCACCAAGGGCATTTACTGAGCTCCTACTATGTGCCAGGATACTGACAAAATTATTCCAGTTATCACTGATATTCATTCGCAAGGGCCGCCGTTGCAAAGTACTGCAGACTGGACGGCTTAACAATAAGTTATTGCCCCACGGTCTGGAGCCCTGAAGTCTGATGTCAAGGTGTCAATAGGGTTGGGCCTTTCTAAGGGCCGTGCGGAAGGCTCTGTCCCGGGCTCTCTCCCCAGACGGTGGGCGGCCATCGGCACGTGCACACGGCATTCTCCTCGCGTGCGTGTCTGTGTCCAAATCTCCCCTTTTATATAACACAGTCGTGTCGGGTGAGGACCCACCCTAAAGACCTCCTTGTAACTTGACGCCCATGAAGGCGTCTCCAAATGAGGCCAGTGTCTGAGGGACCGGGGGTGATGAGGACTCAACACATGAACTTGGGGGGCACAATTCAGCCCATGAGCCTGGTTATAAATCCACAAGGCACTGTCCCCATTTAACTGACTCAGAAAACCAAGGCTCAGACAGAATGCGCAGCTTGCCATCGGCCACCTGCTGTAACCCCAGTCTGAGAAACTGCAAAGCCTCGGTAGTTCCTTCTAGGTGAGGGCAGCGAATGGTGACGAACGTGGCCTGGAGGCCAAAGGCAGGGTGGAAGTGCTGGCTGAGGAGCAGGAAGCCGGGCTTTGGGGGCAAAATGCACAGGAAGAAAGACGCTCTGGAATCAGGACGGGTTGGCACCGCCCCCCGGCACACACTGCTCGCAGCCCCGGGGGAGGGCGGGCACCTTGTCTGCCGCCCTCTCTGCCACGCCACACTCCCCCAACCAGAGAAACTATCACCTTCTCTCCCAGAGCGGAAGGTGCTCCGTCCCCGGCCCCTCATGGTCCTACGTGGATCGGAATGATTACTCCACAGGCTTGTGAATACTGACCCATGTAGGAAAATAGTCACTCGCCTCCCTCCGTACATGTGCCTGCAAAACAGACAGTGGGGGCGGTCCCCGGCGGCTGGAGACCAGGGGTCTCCCCTCAGCGGGACCAGGGTGCCAGGCCGGCACCCCGGGGACCTGCACCCCACCAGCGGGCTCCAGATCTCGGGCTGGGACCCGCATCGGTAGGTGAGGCCCACAGTTGGCCGCCATTCACACAACAATGGCGCCAGCGGTAGGGGACCCTGTAATTCATCAGCAAACTGAACTCTCTGTGCAGGTAAAAGGGATGTCGTGATGGTTACCGGGGACCCTGGGCACCGGCAAGCCTGTCCGTCGGACGCACACCCTGCTGATGATTCTCTCTGCAAACACCCCTTCTTACCTCGTCAGGCTGCTGGTACGGCGGGGAGAAGGCTCCGCTGCCCAGTGCCTGGGGACGGAGGGCCAGGAGAAGGGAGGAGGCGGACAGTCCCCTGAGTTTGCCCCAGAGGGTGAGGGGTAGGGAGCCAGGCCTGCTCCAGGGGTGCCCTCCGGGGCTCATCATTCAGACACTGGGGGTGAGAAACTGGCTGTGGAGAGAGGCTGCCTGCTCTGCCCCCACCAAGGGCCGAGCGCCTCCCCGGCTGGGCCCACTCAGCTCCCGTGGAAATCCGGAACACAGCCGGCCGCCCTTACACGGTGCTCACTGCCCACGGGTGAGGGGCTCACGTGTGGTCCGGCCGGCTGCTCAGCCTCACTCCCACCCATGAAAGAAGACCCCACAGAGACGATCTCGCAGGGAAAGCGAGCTCTGCAAACTCTCAAGGGCTGACCCGGAGCGCGGCCTCCCACCCGCGCTCCCTCGGGCGTCCAGGCCCGCTTGCACGCGGCCTCTGCAGGTACTTCCGTCCCCGCCGAAGCGGCTCTGAGCCCCTGTGTCAGGAACGTCGTAAGGAGAGGATCGGAAAGAGGCAAACGGGCCAGCACGAGCGTCCGGCTTGAACAAGAGCTTTCTCTCCGCGGGACCAGGGATGGCTCCACACACAGGGAACTCGCGACCAGCAAGGAAAGTTCTTTTTAAATTAAATGCCCTTCATTCTCTTATTCATGGCCTCCCTGCTCTCCTCAGGACTGAGAGGTCATAAATCTTCTCCACCCATTTATCACCACGATCCACTGCCGGCCATTCTTCATACTCCTCTGCACCATATTGCAGACACACTCTTGACTGAAGACGGACGGTTAATCATCCCATTTTCATTTCTGCAGCGATTTCCAGCATCTCGGCGTTGACAATTAAAGATCTCATCACTGTGGTTCTCTCCCTGCCTTCCCGCCGGGTGCCCCCGTCACCGTCAGCGAGGCCCACGCTTCTGAATGAGGAACCATGAGTATGTAATGCGTGCCTCTCCTTTACTCTGATAAAGGAACATCTTCTGTTCCATCGATGGCAGTCAGCAGGACACAGGAGATGGGTTTAAAATCATGAGGAGAATAACAGATCTGTTTCAAGGACTCCAGCGCAAAAACAGCGCTGGAGGCCCCTTCCCGCGTGTCGGACGGGCGATTATTTAAGGGCGCATAACTAGCAGGCCTGTGAATTTCACAAGCAGAACACAGGCCGGCGTAAAACAGGAATCCAAATCCAGCTGTGTGCCCTTGAGCTCAGACATTCCTTTCCTGGGAATCTGTCCCAAGCAGATCGCTATACAACCGTGCGAAATATACGTACCTTCAATCACAGCAGAGCAAGCTAACACCCATGACCATGTGTAAGTGATGATACATTGATTCGATGGAAGGTAATGCAGCCGTTAAGAAAAACGATCTATACCAACATTCCTTCATGCAGGTTCATGGTGCTGCTGGGCGAAGACAGGTGCTCACAACGTGTGCAACCTCCCTTGTTTCTATAAAGTCGGGTGCGTGTGTGCACCTGTGTGTTGCACGCAGTCGCTTAGCAGCGATGTGAACAGTTAGTTGTTCTTCTGGAGGGAAGAACGTGGGAGTAGCTTTTTCCTTCACTTACCTCTCAATTCTTTACTGCATTTACCATTAAATACGTGAGGGTACGTTATTTTTATGATCATAAAAAAAGAAGTTTTCATAGAAAAAAAAGGCAAAGGTAACTTCCCTACTTTTTGGAACTCAACCCATGACGTGAAGACCACAGTCCATTGTTTCTGGTTCCCTTTCCGTGTCAGCTTGTCTAGGAGGCAGCACCCAGATGCTTGGTCAAATGCCAGCCAAGGTCACTGTGAAGGTATTTTCGTGAGGAGATTAACATTTTAAATCAGCAGATTGTGAAGAAAGCAAATGACCCTCCGTGCTGCGGGCGGACCTCATCCAATGAGGCCTTCTGAGAAGACGACCAGGTCCCCAGGGCCAGAAGGCACCTGCCCGCTGAAGCCCGCACACCGGACCCCGGTCTCTGCCCCGTCCCGGCCCCCCACCTGCGGCCAGCCCTCCAGACGGGAACCTGCAGCCCCGCCATCATGTGACTCGATCCTTGCGGTAAATCTCTCCTTCACACACACACCCCGCTGGTTCTGTTTCTCTGGAGCATCCTAACTCATGCACCTCCTTTTACCTCTTTTTTTTTTTTAAATAAACTTCATTTCTGAGCAAAACTGAATGGCAGGTGGAGGTCCCCAGCCCCCGCATGTGCACAGTCCCTCCCGCCCCCCGCCCAGCATGGTGCCTTTGTTACCAAAGATGAACCCACATGAGCACATCATTATCACCCGAAGTACGTAGCTTACATTAGGTTCACCCTCACGCTCCGTGGGCCTGGACACATGTGTGATGACCTGCATCCCCCCTTCCAGTATCATAAGGAGTAATTTCACTGCCCTAAAACTCCTCTGTGCACGCTACTCACCCCTCCCGCCTCCACGCCAGAAACTCCTGATCGGTTTTTTCTGTCTCCAAATTCTGCCTTTTCCAGAACGTCATGTGATTGGAATCCGCCAGTATGCAGCCCTGCAGATTGGCTTCTTTCGCTTTATAACAACGCATTTAAGCTTCCTACTTGTCTTTTCAGAGCTTACAAGTTCATTTCTTGTTACAGCCGAGTAATACTCCACTGTCTGGACGGCCACAGGACACTGATGCATCCATCACCCACCGAAGGAAGGACGTCGTGGTTACATCCAAGTTTCGGCAATTATGAAGGAAGCTGCTGTAAACACCCAGGCTGTTTGTGGGCATAAGGGTTCAAGTCGTTTGGGTAAACACCAAAGTGTGACTGCTAAATCGTGACAGGAAGAGTATGCTCGTTTTCCAAGTACATGTGCCCCCGGCCCTGGATGCCCTATTCCAATGTGTGTGGGGGAGGGGGGCACCAAGCAATTCTCTGACGCCAGCCGGGTGACAAACAATTTATTCTGACACCATCTACGTGGGGGAGCATCAGACCCTGAGACTGCCCTGCCCCCACGTCAGACGCCAATGCCAAGTCCAGGCTGTCCCCTGTGTTTCTCTCCAACCCTCCGTAAATCAGAGGTTCCCTTGACCCACCCTCACCTGGTTGGATTAATTTGCTAGAGCACCTCGTACAAGTCTGAGAAACATTTTACCTACTAGATTACTGGTTCAGAATTAAAAGATATATTATAACTCAGGAACAGCCAGATGGAGGAGACGCACAGGGCAAAGGATGGGGAATGGACAAGGGGCTCCCAGGCCCTCTCCCGGGGGCCACTCTCCCTCAGTCTCCAAGCATCCGCCAAGCCAGAAGCTCTCCGAATCCCATCCTTGTGGGATTTTATGGAGGCTCGGGCCATAGACACAGTTGATAAATCATTAGCATTCACTGACTCAACTTCCTGCTCCTCTCCCTCCCCAGAGGTCAGGAGGTGGGAAGGGAAGTTCAGAGGCTGATTCTCTAGGCCACCTGCCCTCACCCTTCCCAGAGTCACCTTATAATCATAACAAAAGACACCTCCAGGGCTCGCATTACTTAGGAAATAAATTCTAAGCTTTTAGGAGCTCCCTGGAAGTGGGGACCAAGACCACATGTAGTATCAATTATAAATCACCGTATCACAATAAGAAACCACCGCACTGTCTTCCAAAGTAGCTGCCATTTTGCACCCCTCCCACCCCCAGCGATGGATGAGCTCCACACCCTCGCCGGCACATGGTGCTGCCGGTGTTGGGCCGGCTGAGAGGTAAGGCAGAGACGCCACAGAATGGCAGACTTCTCGAGATGGCTGACCTTCCCGCCAATACATCGGTGACCGTTTCGACATCGGCGGGAAACAGAAACTTAGGCAAGAGACCGAAACCTTCCGCCCGGGACTTTCCAGTCAAGAGACCGCCCCAGTCATCTGGATTTCCCCACCCCCACCAACAGGTTATAAAACCCCTCACCACCCAACCCGGGCGCGACTTCCCCCGACTCCCCTCTCTTGAGTTGTGGAACCTCGCCCGAGGGTGCATGCAATAAAACTCCTCCTGCGGAACATTGTGCCTTGGAGTCTTTTTTCTCACTTAAAAAAATCTTACAGCCGGTGGTCTGGATTTTGGCCATTCTTAGAGGTGCGCACCCGTACCTCTTTTGTTTGCTATTTATTTCTGTGGGCAAATGACAAGGCAGAGCATGTCTCGTGGTGCCCATTTCGCAGACAAGCACACTGTGGCTAACAGACTATGCGACCTGCCCGGGGGCACAGCCTTTTGGAAGGACCTGGCTTCCTTGGTTCCCAGGGCAGTGTCTTTTCTCTAGAGAATTCACCCAGAGCCCAGAAGCCCATGAAAACATGTCATCAGGCATGAACAAAGGGGGACAAAGAAGTCACCTGACCTGGTCAGGGCTCAGTGCAAAAGGCAAGATGCAGGGTGGAAGCACACGTGTGGGGGTGGGGCTCGCGGAGGCTCTGCCCCTCCCCCATCGCCCTTCCACGCTGGGCCTATATCCCGGCCTCCCGCGGCGGAGTACAGCGTCAGCCTCTTCCTGCGCCTCCCGGTTGGGCCTGAGGACGCCACCCGCGGGGTTGGCCCAGCACTCTGCAGGGAAGGGCTGTGGGTCCACCACCCCCCCCCGCCGCCCCGTCCTCTCCAGCCACTCGAGTCCAGGTTGTGACTCAGGCGATCCCCATTCCAGGCCCTCGGCTTGGGCCTCCGTGTCATTCGTCACTGTCAGCGTCCCCGGCCTCTTCCCTGAGCTTCCGCAGAGACCGAGGTGTCACAGGTTGGCCAGCAGGCAAGGCTCACAGCAGCGGCGCCAGAAAAAGTTCAAGACACCCCCCTGCATCTGAATTTCAGATGAGCAACCAATAATGTTTTAGTAACTAAATATGCCCTTGCAAATACTGATTCTTCTCTTTTCTCTGCTAAATCTGCCACTCGAGCATGGAGGTCACCTAATCCAAGGCTCCTGCCTGGGCCCCTCAGCTCCTAACAGAAGGAGTGGGGCCCGCATGTCCCTCTCGGGCGTGCGGAAAGCCCGTGGCTGCCCTGTGGGCACAGAGACCACAAGCTTCTTTGACTAAACCCCAGTGACTGGCATGCTGGCTGTGGCCGGTGGTGCGGGGGGCTGTGGCTGGAAGTCAGAGAGGTCTCTGAATGGTGGAGGGATGCGGGATTCTAACCTGGTGTGTGTGCACGTGTGCACATGCATGCGTGTGTGTGTGTGCGTGTGCACGTGTGTGAAGGGGAGGTGGCTAGTGAAATCCTGAGGAATGTGAATCACCCGAAATGGTTAAAAAGCAGGGCGCTTTCTTACGGAAAGGTCAGAGACCCCTCATTTGCCAGTCAGGGGCCTGAGGTCCACACAGTAATTCTCCGTGAAAAGGTCTCTGTACCAGGGCCTCCTCATCCATTTTACCCGAATCCAAAGCTGTTCTCTGCAGCCGACCCCTCCCGCCCACGTGGCGGTCAGCGGCCCCCACCCACCCCCTGCCGTCTGAGGACCGGGTGTCTAATGCTCGGGGTCAGACCGGCTGCACCCACATGTCATGTGCCTCAGCGGAGACCAATCTCTCATTCCCTCCACCCCATCCGTCAGGCAGGGCCAGCCCAGGGCAGCGCTGCCTTGGACGATAATGAAGGTTATGGCACATATTCTGGAAGCAAAGGTCAATTCACCTGATTGCAAGTTTCTTAAAAACCCCAATGTAAAGATCCCTTTGCTCCCAGTGCAGCAAAGCTGGGCGGGCCTCCTGCCCTGCCTGCGCTGGCCGCACGGGCAACGCCATTCATCAGCTGGGTCAGCAGGGGCCAGCGCGGAGGCAGCCTCCTCACCAGGGTCTCAGGGGGCGGGGGCTGGTGGTCTGCTGACACGAGGAGCAAGGAGAGCTCCTTGGACTGAGGGCACAGTGGACGCTGCAGTCCCCAGCGCCTGAAGGACAGTGCCCAGGAGCCGTCATGGGGACATCATCCCCGAGTGCTCCGGCCCTGGAATCCCGCGTTGGGAGGGAGGGCAGGCCTCAGGGATCGGGCCCCGATTTGCGTGAGGAACACACAGCTCTGCCTTTTGCATACACTTCAGAAGTCATACAAACCCATGGGGGGACACCGGGCTCTCCGCTCTCCTAGGTGGAAGATTCTATCTGCGTCTCCTCTTCCCGCCTGCAGAGCAGCTAAGCACCACTCGGGGAGGTGGGCAGAGGGCACGTGGGCGCCCCGCCGTCTGCTCCCGAGCCTTGCCTGGCCTCATGCACACGGGCGCATGTCCTCAAGCCCCGGGATGAGCATCCACCACCACCAGGAGTCGCGTGTTCACACACTATCAACCGTACCAATGACCTGCGGCAGGCAAATGACTTCTAGCCTTTTAGCCCAAAAAGACTCTTCAGGGGAAAAGGGAATTACTTCTTGATGGCATTCAAAACAAGATGACAGGCCCCAAAACTGAGTCGTGCGTCTACTAGGCCCCATGTCACCAAACCAAGACTCACCTTGGCCTCGGTTTCTCCCAGAACCAGAACCTTACGCCTTTCTGTCCAGGATCGGCTGGCCAGCACCTAACGAGGTCTCCGCCCATTCCCTGCAGGAAAGGGACCTCGCAGGAGTCAACACGCTTTCCTCCCCTCCCCTCTTGCCCACGAAAGTCGTTCACTTTGAACCGCTCCTCGGCCCCTTTCTAGCTGCTAGACTGGTGGCTGCCCGAATTGAATCGGATTTTTGTTCAAATAAACTCAAAGTGTCTCCGTTTCTCTTTCCACAGAGGGTACAGAGTTTCTGTTTGGAAAGATGAACACTTTTGAACCGGATACTTAAAAACAATTAAGATGGTAAAATCTCTTTATATTTTGCCACAATAAAAAAATAAAAAGATGACTTGCTCTTATCTTGGATCCCATGACTCACTTCACTAAATGAGACCAAGTTCCGACTCAAGTGCCCCGAAAATGCCGGTAAGACACCAACCAGGGAACTGGAAAATTTGTGGAACCTAGGATGGCTCTGGAAGAAAAAAACGCATCTGCTTTTGAAATATATAAAAACATTACAATGTAAGATTTACTCTTAAGACTAGAGAAGTTTCAAGGAGAGCCTAAAGAGGGCTCTGCCCCTTGGGAGCTCGCCCTGGCGGCCAAGGGAGACATGAGCTGCTGTGGCCAAGCCGCTGTCTGATGCCGAGAAGGCCTGCGGCCCTTCCCTCCACCCCAGCTGCCCCCTTTGCGAAGCACTTCCTGCAGACGGGGCGGGCAGGGGGGCGGGCGGGAGAGGCAGGGATGCCTGGGGGGGGGCCTCCCGGGCTGCAGACCCGGGGTTCACTCCCGATGAGGCAGCCGTGCCGTTGGCCCGCAGCACTGGTCGTGTGAAGCACCATCATTTTCCCATAAGCTCTGCTGATGGCTTTTCAGGGGGAAGATTCAGGATGGCAGCAAACGCTACGAGAGAGGATATTAGGCTTAGATTGACCATAACAAAATTATTATGAGAGCAGAGCTCTCGAGTTTATACTGTGTCATTAAATGTGCATTTTCCCCACGTGCTGCTCAGCAGACCAGCCAAGCAAGTGCTTGCGGCGGACTTCAATCTCGGGGAGCGACGGACCCCGCATTCTGCATAAATAGACGGCACCAACCCGTTCCCTGTGGCTCCCACACCTGTGGGACAGCAGGGGGCATCAGCAGAGGGTTTCTCCTTATGAGCGAGGTCTGAGCAACACACGAGTGCATCGCGTCCGTGTAAGTTCAGGGGGACGAGAGGAAGGCACTGAGGGGGGACTTCAGGCCCTAGAGGCTGGGACCCCCCTCCGTGTTTACAACTGCACTTCAGGATTCCCAGTCTTACTTTTAACCTGCCTCAGAGATCTTTTGCATTTCAAATGTAATGTCTTTTATTTACTGTTTGTTAATTTATTTTGAGAGGTGGGGGAGGGGCAGAGAGAGAGGGACGGAGAACCCAGGCGGCCTCCACACTGAGTGCAGGAGACGCCCCTCACGTATAACATGTTCACTGGAAGCCTCCTGATGCATCAGGAACTGAAGAGGGAGACGCCTTCGAACCCTGATTCGGAGCCAGGAGGGGCCGAGGGCCTTCCTCCCTCTGACCTGTGCCGCCCCTTCTCCCGGTCGCCCCGGGGGCCGGGGGCCCACGAAGCCCGAGCCCAGCCCGGTGCCAGCGGCGTCTCCGTTACCTTCAGCCTCCTTATGGCCAGGCCAGCGTCCCGTGGCTGCAGTAACAAAATTCCACAGAGCTCAAGCCACACACGTGGGCTCCTCTGCGGACCCGGAGGTAGGAAGTCCCCACGCAGGCCGCTGGCGGGGCGGTGTTCCTTCCGGAGCCTGCGGGAGGAATCCGCGGCTTGTCCTTGCCCGCTTCCAGGGGCCGCCTGCATCCCGGGCGCCCGGGCCCGTCCTGACACGGCTCCGACCCGCCCGTCACCGGGCGCTGATCCCTCGCCTCCCTCCTGCGTGCACCTGTGCCTGTACCCGGGCTCCACCCAGATGACCCAGGTCCCCATCTGCAGGCCTCTGACTCCATCGCGTCTGCCAGGCGAGGTGGCGCGTTAACAGCTTTGGGGGTCGAGACACGGACGTCCTTAGGGGCCAGGATCGTGTCTGACGCAAAACTGGTTTTCTCTGTGATTGTACAACACACGCTGGTCTATGGATGCGCTTGCACAGGTATCAAGTCCCAGCCTTTTACTGTAAATGTACCGGCGGGGAGCAGAGAAGGAAGCCTTTCGAGGCAGAAAAGGAGGGAAAGGACAGACCCGGGAAAGTGCCCTCCCCTGAGGCCGCCCCAGGCTCAGGTCACCTGGTAGCGGAGAGGCCGAGCCTGGAGGCTCACAGCGGAGGCAGCGAGGCTGGGCCGGAGGGGAGGCCGCGGGCCCTGGGCCCTGAAGTCCACGCGCACAGATCCCACTGCTATTCACGAGGAAGCTTCCCTAAGAGCCACCTCGGCTCTGAAAACTCCATTTCCTTTTCTAGCCACGGACCTTCTGCCCACCTACGGCTTGAGACCATCTGACCCACTTTCCTAACGACCGCCTGTCATCACTCGCTGCCGGAGGCGTCTCTGAAATTCAAACAGCACCCCTCCACCCACTGCCTCCTGGATCTTCCCACTGACTGTTCATGGAGGGCGAGGGTCCCGGGGAAGCCCGGCTCGGAGAGCCCCCCGCCACGGGCATACCTCAGCCAGGACCCCGCACAAGGCAGAAAAGAGCCCAGGACCGAGCCCACACTCGAGCGCCCGCGGGGGTCCGCCAGACCTTTCGCCGCGGACGCTGGCCTCTTTCCGACCCAAGCTGCAGAGAGCAGTGTGTGCCCAGTTCCTCAGGAGTTAATTCAGGCTGTAAAAATACCACAAGAACAAGACCGACTGCCGGGCACTTGGCAAAGACTTGAAGTCCTGGCAGCAGGAACATCCTCCCCATTTGTGGACATAAAGGAAACATCAAAATAACTGGGGCTGCAGCCAGAACGGCCGGCCGGGGGGACACGGCTCATCAGGGCACAGGCGGGCCCAGCTGGCGCGGCGAGCGAGGCCGGCGAGGGCGGGAATCCCTGCCAAGCACAGAGCGCTGCCAGGCCCGGCTGGAGAAGGGAGGGGCGCTAGTGTCCTGGGGCCGCTGAAAGCAATTAGCACCAACAGTGCGGAGGACCGATTCTCATGGGGTCCTGGAGGCCGGAAGTCAAGAGTTGGGATGAGAGCATGGCCCTGCTCCCTCCGGGCCCTCTGGGGGGAACCGTCTTTGCCTCAGCAGCTCCGGACGGCCCCAGGCGCCCCGTGGCCTGAAACCACATCATCCCCATCTCTGGGTCCATCTTCACATGGCCTCGCCCGGCGTCCCTGTGTGTCCTCTCCACCCCCGTCCCTGCTACGGACTCTGCACCCCAATCCAGCACCACCCCCATCCCTCCACGGACTCTGCACCCTAATCCAGCACCACCCCCGTCCCTCCACGGACTCTGCACCCTAATCCAGCACCACCCCCGTCCCTCCACGGACTCTGCGCCCTAATCCAGCACCACCCCCGTCCCTCCACGGACTCTGCGCCCTAATCCAGCACCACCCACAAACCTCCACGGACTCTGCGCCCTAATCCAGCACCACCCGCAAGTCCCATGTCATCAGAGCAAGTATTCTTGGTGAGATCAAAATGCAATTTAGAAGCAGACAGATTCGAGGGGCGCCTGGGTGGCTCAGTCGGTTAAGCATCCGACTTCGCTCAGGTCATGATCTCGCGGTTCATGAGTTTAAGCCCCGCGTCGGGCTCTGTGCTGACAGCTCAGAGCCCGGAGCCTGCTTCAGATTCTGTGTCTCCCTCTCTCTCTGCCCCTCTCCCACTTGTGCTCTGTTTCTCTCTGTCTCAAAAATAAATAAAAAACAAAAAAAAAATTTTTTAAAGTAGACTCTAAAAACATCTCCTAAGCCAGCAGAGATGATCTGTAAAAATGCTTTATCTGAGCAAGGAATCCCTTCTCCCTCCCAGGAAAAAAAGTAATGCCAGCACACGGGGGTTCTCTTGAGAAGCTGAGATCCATCTACCTCCGGACTGGATTACTCGCAGCCAGGAGAGCAGGCAGGAGGCCCCCCCCCAGGGGGCACAGACCCCCAGAGACGGGAGGGGTGCGCTGAGAAGGGTTCACGCCAGACATCTTGCTGATGCCGGCGACAGGGGCTTACAGGTGGGCTTTAAAGCATCTAGGAAAATCAAGCCCTGTGACGTTTGTGCTTCCTGATGCTGTGGCGCAAACGTGGGGCTGTCACAAGGGTGTGTGTTCTGGCTGCAAAACGCTGTCCGTCTTCGCTCCACCGGGTCAGCCTCTACCTGAGAAAGTGGAAGTGCATTTCTCAGGTGAGCGAGTTCACACACAACGTGCCTTCCTAGATCGGTGCCTCCTCAATAAGAAGGTGCCAGAAATCACCTGGGCCGGGGTGAGGGGCTCCTTATGATGTAGATTCATGGCTCTGAAGCTACAAATTCCCAGGTGCTCCGGGGCCACGGCTCCCACCCCGAGTAGATATTTCCCTCACCCCTGCCTCTCCTCCCCCTTAAAACCACAATTCAAGGCTCAGGTGAGTTCCTGCCATGACAGCCCACTTAGGATTTCTGGAACCATCAGCCTTCCGCCGGCCAGGGGAGCCCTCCTAAGACCATGCTGTTCTCTGCGCGGCTCCTCTGGCCTCTGTCTCTGGCCATTTGATAGGCTGAGCAGAGCTGAGCCTCCCTGCGCACAGGAAGTGTCATAAAGCAGTCGAAGAAAAGAAGACAAGGCAGCTGTAGTTGAGCCCCTGGGATTCTGGCCGTGGTTACGGAGGAGGCGACCCGGCGTGCTGGGCCGGCGCCAGATCGATGACAGCATCCAGCTGCCGGCTTCTCCCTGGTCCGCCATGAAGCTGCCGGTTTATGGCCGCCTCTGAGAACCGACCTGACTACTGCAGAATCTCCAGGGTCGAGTCAAACAGCACCTCATCTAAGACTTTCTAATGGTTTCCTCTATGGCTCTCTGCTACCCTGATTCTCTAACTGTCTGGGAGTTGATTTCATGATAAACCCACAATCCTAACTCAGGGCAAGGTGGTTAGGTGAGTAGAGGTAGAGATGGGAAAAATATAAACACAACCCAGTGAGAATTGAATGATTCCCAAAGACACATAACTTGTGTGTGGTAACTTGAATAAATGAATGTGCAGCTGCTCCCTACAAAATTCCCATTGGAAAATAACATAGGTTCACAAGGACAGGATCAAAGTACATAGGTCAATAGCAATGTCCTGGAAAATAAAAAGCAGACGGACCATTTCACTGCTGGTGATGGATGAATAGCTCCTGTGGACCACCCTTTCCACAGATAACACCTAAAATCTTCAGACTTTTTTTTTTTTTAAGTCTGAAGGCGCGGGAGAGTGATCAGCAGCAGGCAGACCCTGGAGGGGAGGGGACGTTTGGAAAAAGGGAACAGCGTGGAGTGAGTTTCCCATTTTCATGACTTTGAGTCTAAGAGCAGACCCAGACTACGACATCCAGAATTTTTCAGAAATTTGCTCAATTTCAGGAGCAAACCCTCACTATCTCCAGCTTCCAGAGCCACAGAAGAGCTCAGGGAAACTGCAAGACTGGAGTGTAAAAGGGGAACACGGGGGGGGGGGGGCAGGGCAGGAGAAGGAAGTCTGCACGTAAACTCAACCCGGGTACCTGGCCGACCGCTGAACAACACCTGTGCGGGGCAGGCTCCGTGCAGCCCGAAGGCCGAAAGAACTGATTTAGACTGAACTACTTGCTGCAAGAGAGGAGATTTCAAGTTTGAATTCAAATCCACCTACACTGCCTGCTTAGCAAAGAAAATAAGTACTCTCTGGAGGCCCAGAAGAGAATCCAGAGTCTAACATACCACTCACAAAAGAAAGGACCCATGAAGAAACTACAGTCGACCCTTGAACGGTGCAGCAGGGAGGACCACCAGCCTCCACGGCGCTCAAAACCCCACGTCTAACTTGACTTCCCAACACTTAACTGCAAAAAGCCTATTGTTGACGGGAACCCCTACTGATAACAGAAGCAGTCCATTAACACGTGTTTTGTATGATATACGTACTACGTACTGTATTCTCACAATAAAGTGAGCTGGAGAAGAGAAAACGTTATTAAAGAAATTGTAAGGAAGAGAAAATACATTCATAGCACTAGACTGTAGTTATCTAAAAAAAAAAAAGTCCCCATCGGGGCACCTGGGTGGCTCAGTTGGTTAAGCATCTGACTTCAGCTCAGGTCATGATCTCGCAGTTTGTGGGTTTGAGCCCTGCGTTGGGCTCTATGCTGACAGCTCGGAGCCTGGAGCCTGCTTCAGATTCTGTGTGTGTGTGTGTGTGTGTGTGTCTCTCTCTCTCTGCCCCTCCCCTGCTCATGCTCTGTCTCTGTTTCTTAATAATAAATAAATGTTAAAAAAATTTTTTTTTATCCCCACCTAAGTGGACCATGCAGTTTAAACCTATTTTATCTGAAGGTCACCTGTGCATGACATATGACCAAATAGGAAAAGTAAACAATCATATATGTGCACACACATAATGGAACTTCAAACTCTATGAAACAAAAATGGAACTGAAAGGAGAAATAGACAATTCCTCAGGGGGCTGGGCGGCTCAGTCAGCTAAGCATCGACTCTTGATTTTGGCTCAAATCATGATCTGATGGTTCATGAGTTCAAGCCCTGCGTCAGGCTCTGCACTATCAGCACGGAGCCTGCTCGGGATTCTCTCTTCCCCCCTCTCTCTCTGCCCCTCCCCACTCACACTCTCTCTCAAAATAAACTTTAAAAAAAAAAAAAGTAAATAGACAATTCCACAAGCACTGTTAAAGACTTTAATTTCCATGCCTCATAAATTAATAGAATAGATTAAAAATGAGTAAAGCTACAGATTTACTCTTTATTCCCCCCAAAAGCTGCATAATACACATTCTTGGCAAGTCCACAGAGCACATGCACCAAGATATCCCAAATACAGGCCAATCAAATAAGACTTATTAAATATAAAAGGGTTAAAATCATACTAAGTGTATGCTCTGACCAAAGTGGAATTAAATTAGAAATTAACAATACAATATATCAAAACACTGCTAACGTGTGAACATTGAACAACCTACTTCTAAATAATCCATGTCTCAGAAAACACATGGGAAATTTGGAAAATATTCAAATTGAATGATGATAAAAACACAACAAATTTGGCCTTGGGATTTGCTGAGAGGGACATTTACAACTTTGAATACTAGAAAAAGACAGTTCAAAAATTAATGAATTAGTGCGTAACTCAGAAACCAGTAAAAGAAGAGCAAAGTAAACCTAAATTAAACAGAAGGAAGGAAATGATAACCATAAGACATAAATCAATGAAATGGAAAAAACAAAAGAACAGAGCTACAAAATGTATAAATCCCGAGTAGCTGGACTGCCTGGGGAGCTCAGTCAGTTAAGCATCTATCTGACTCTTGAGTTTGGCTCAGGTCGAGATCTTATGGTTCGTGAGCTGAAGCCCCACACTGAGCTCTGCACTGACAGCAAGAAGCCTGCTTGGGATTCTCTCTCGCTCTCTGCCCCTCCCCTACTAACATGGTCTCTTTCTCTCTCAAAATTAATAAATGCAAATAAATAAATAAATCCCTAGCTGTATTGATAAAGAAAAAAAGAGAAAGAGGAACAAAGAATGGAGTATTGCTATGGGACCTACAGATTTTAAAAGGGAAATAGGGGAGTATTTGAAGAACCATACACCAACACACAGAGCAACTTACATGAAAGAGGCCAATTTCATGAAAAACACAGCTTACCAAATCTGACACAAAATGAAGCAGAAACTCTTAATAGCCTTGTGTCTATCTGTTAAAGAAGAAAATAACACCCCTCTTGTACAAATTCTTTCAGAAAACAACAGAGGAAGGAACCTTCACCAACCCATTATATGAGGCCAAAATAATTCTAATACAACAACCTGAAAATTACACTATAGTAGAAGAAACTTACAGGAAAATATTTCTCATGAACATAGATCCAAACTTCCTTAACAAACTTTAGTACATATAATCCAGTAACATAGAAGATAATATCACATTAGCATGTGAGAATTATCCCAGGAGTACAAGGCAGGTTTCTGTTTTTAAACGTTTATTTATTTTTGAGAGACACAGAGTGTAGACAGAGCACAAGTAATGGAGGGGCAGAGAGAGAGGGAGACACAGAATGCAAAGTAGGCTCCAGGCTCTGAGCTGTCAGCACAGAGCCCAGTGTGGGGCTCGAACCCATGGACTGTGAGATCATGACCTAAAGCTGGACACTTAACGGAATGAGACACCCAAGCGCCCCTGCAAGGCAGGTTTAACATTCAAAAAGTAATAAATATAAGTTGTGCTATTATAGAATAAAAGAAAACCATATGATTGCTTCAACAGTCACAAAAAAAGGCACTTGGCCATTTGACAAAATTTGACAACCATTCACGATTTTTAAAATCTCGGCAAACCAGGACTAGAAGGAACATCTCCAGCCTGCTAAAAGCATCCACACAAAAACCAAAGTTAAAGCTATACTGGATGTTGAAAAGATTGAATGCCTCCCCCTTAATATTAAGACTGATGTGATGAGGTTTACTCTCATTACTTATACTCCATGTTGTACTGGAAGTCCTGGCCATCATAATAAGGCAAGAAAAAACAGACAAATAGAACAGAGATTCGAAAAAGAGCAGTAATATTACCTATTTCCAGATAACCCCACTGTTTCCATAGAATATACTAAGGAATTTATAAAACAGCTTTTAGAACTAATAAGGTCACAGAACACATGTTTTAAAATACAGCAGTAGACTATTAGACTCAATAGACAGACTCAAAAAACAAAATACTTAGTAAAAATTTAATAAACACATTCAATACCTGTTTACTAGAAGCCATAAAATATTACTGAGAGATATTAAGTCAGACCTAAATAAGTGAAAAGACATCCCACATTCATGGCTTTGAAGACTCAATATTAAGATGTCAATTTCCCCAAAATTTCTCTATAAATTTAACATAATCCCAATCAAACGCACAACTAGCTTTTATGCAGAAATTCACAAGCTGGTTCTAAAATTTGTATGGAAATGCAAACTACCTAAAACTGCCAAAAAATTTTTAGAAAAGAAGCAGAATGTTGGAGGACAACACTACCTGACTGGAAGACTTACTACAAAGCTTATAGCAATCAAGGCAACGTGACACGGGCATAAAGTACCAACAAATATATCAGTGAAACAGAATACAGAGAACAAAACAAACTCAAGAAAAGCACAGAAGCAACCTAATATAAAAAGAAGTCTTTCCGGGGCGCCTGGGTGGCTTAGTCGGTTAAGCGTCTGACTTTCGCTTAGGTCATGATCTCGCGGTTCGTGGGTTCGAGCCCCGCGTCGGGCTCTGTGCTGACGGCCAGCTCAGAGCCTGGAGCCTGTTTCAGTCTGTGACTCCCTCTCTCTCTGACCCTCCCCTGCTCACACTGTCTGTCTCTCTCTCTCTCTCTCCTAGAAATAAATAAAACATTAAAAAAAAAAAGAAGAAGTCTTTCCACCAAATAGTGTTGGAACTGGATATTCATACGAACGAAAGCCCTTGGCCCTCCCCACCTGCCATGATACACGCATGTCAGGTGCTGGACTCACTCAATGGAAGGACGGCCACTAGAACTAAATATTATGTGCAGAACCTGCGCGTGTGTTTGTTGGCACTAATGTCTGCTTCCAAAGAAACTGACGCCACAAAACCCCCACCAGTGAGATGCTGCCATTCTGTGGCTCCAATGGCAGTGACGGACAGGCACTCCGCACAGAATCACAGAGAAATGGGGCTGTCTCTGCTTGCCACGGCCACGTGTGGCCCCCCCTTGAACGCTCCCAACAGTGGGACACACCCCTGACCACTCCCCTATGGGGGAGGGTCCTCTCCAAGGCCCAGGGAGCCCTTCTGCTGGCCCTGTGCCAGGGACCCCCAAGTGGGACATCTGGGGAAGAAAAGGGCCATGTCAGCACAGCTCTGAGCGAGGACCACGCAGACAGAAGAGTCTTCTCTACCCCAAACTGCAGGCACAGGGCCACTGGTCCCCACAGCAGGGCAGCACCACATTCATCACTGACACCGTCATACATCACACATCACACACCATACATCACACACCATCATACATCACACACCACACATCACACACCATACATCACACACCATACATCACACACCATCATACATCACACACCATACATCACACACCATCATACATCACACACCATCACACATCATACATCATACATCACACACCATCATACATCACACACCATACATCACACACCATACATCACACACCATACATCACACACCACACATCACACACCATCATACATCACACACCATCATACATCACACACCATACATCACACACCATACATCACACACCATACATCACACAGCATCATACATCACACATCATACATCACACATCATACATCACACGTCATACATCACACACCATCATACATCACACACCATCATACATCACACACCACCATACATCACACCATCATACATCACACACCATCATACATCATACATCATACATCACACCATCATACATCACACACCATCATACATCATACATCATACATCACACAGCATCATACATCACACACCATACATCACACACCATAAATCACACAGCATCATACATCACACAGCATCATACATCACACATCATCATACATCACACACCATACATCACACAACACACATCACACACCATCATACATCACACACCATCATACATCACACATCATCATACATCACACACCATACATCACACAACACACATCACACACCATCATACATCACACACCATCATACATCACACACCATCATACATCACACACCATACATCACACACCATCATACAGCAGGACAACACCACTGACAGGAAAACAACATTCTCATTCTGTGTATCCATTTACACAAGCCAACAAATCCCCTTTTCAGCCCAGGGCTGTTTTGGCAATTACAACTTTAAGCCACTCTCCTGTGAACGACAATATGCAGAAATTTCAAAAATGAAAATGTACGGACTTTAGGAAAAAGAAGAGGCGCGTAGAAAGACGGATTGGAGAGAACCCCCAGATGCGGTGGACACGGTGGGGCCCATGAGCAGACAGACGCCGCAGCCCCCACCCCACTCCAGCCAGTGGATTCCAGCTTGCAGCCCTGGGGCCTGTCTGCGGATCCCAGTCCTTTGGGCTCGGTGGTCAGTTTAGGGCTCAGTCGACCCAGTTCACGGGACAGGTTGATCATGGCCAAGGAGACCCAATGCCTCCATCTCTCCAGGGCAACGAAAGCCAAAGCGGCCAGAGCCGCGTGCCCTGCCTGCCCCGAGGAAGGTGGCGGCGCCGCCGGGGGCAGAGCTGAGAGCGAGCAGCGGGAACACGATCCCGGGGCCGTCTGGGCACATGCGTCCTTTACCGCTGGGGCCGGCTGTGTCACCTGCCACCTGAATCAATGTCCACACTGAGGAGGACGCACCCGCCCGCTGCCACACAGTGAGCACCCAACTCGATTCTGCGATTCCACACTCGTCTGCGGTGGTGGTTTCCACACAGAAACTTCAACTCCAAAGCCAATGGTGGGTTTCCAGCATCTTCAGGCCCTGGGCACCCACCCCGTGACCCTCAGGGATGCTCAATGGACCCATGAATCCGCCATCTTCCCAGGTTCCAGAATTAGCTGAGGTCGCACCCTGTCTTCACCGAGGTAACTGAGAAAGAGCCCGCTTCTGCCTCAGGCTGCGGGTCGCAGGGACAGCCTGGGCCCTCAAGCTTCCCGATGTCCCGACGACCAGCCCAGAGCCCGCCCTCCCTCTGTGCTGTGGGTGCCGGGCCTCCTGTGCTGTTAGACGGCTCAGGCCGGGCACCCAGGCGCCGCCACGCTCTGCACCAGAGCCGCTGGGCACAGAGCTCAGCTGGCCCCGCCGAGAACACCGGGGCACCCGGTTGCGCCCCGAGGCTCCGCGTGCTACAGACCCACCTGCTGGAAGCCAGGGGTGCCATGCACATGGCGGAAGTTTTCCTTCGAGCACCAGAAAGGCCCCTCGGGGACACAGCCATGCAGGAAGTGGGGCCGTATTCCCGGCTCACCAGAGCGCCTGGGTCTCACTCCAGAGGCTGCGGGGCCGGAGGACGTGCTCTCTGCTCCTCCTTCCCGTCGCTAGTCAGTGGTCACTGAGGGGACGTCCTGGGTACGTGGCCCGCCGGAGCCCTCGCTTCAGGCAGCTGTCCATCTCCCACTGACGGACGGTGGGCTTGCCGGTGACCTCGGCCCGCCGCTGTCACAGGGAGGGCCGCTGTCTGTCAGGCGGCCCAGGCCTCTGGCCTGGCCCCTGGTGGTGCACCGGCCTCGGGCCCGGCCTTCAGAAGAGCCTGCCAGGTTCTCTCTGTTTCTCATTCCCTTTAAATCCAGCCAGCCCTCCCTGCTGGCAGCGCCGCAGGAAATTTGGGGACAGATCGGGAAGGCGGCCAGCCTTTGTCGGAGACCTCGGTCTCGCAGGCCCGCGGGGGTGTCCCGGGCAGCAGGGCAGCCACCCCATGGCCTTCTCCTGGCCCTGCTCACGCCCAGGAGCAGCTGGAGCTAAAGGAGCTGGGCATTGGGTCCCCTTGGATATTTACTTTCTTTAAAAAGGTTTTAATCCTGGCTGCTTGTATTTCCAGCAATTCATGTGTTAATTTACGCAGAGAGCTCCAGTGTTAAGCTGCATTCCTTTTTAATGAGGTTAAACAGGGAGATTCTCTGAATTTAAATTAGAATGTCTTTTCAGACAATCAGCGCATCCTCCAGTCCAGAGCCCCCCATCCCAGCCACCCCCACCCCCTCCCCCATGTCCCTACCGCCAGGAGCCAACCAGCCCCGCCCTCGACTGGGCAGCTGGGGGGATAATTTTAAACCCTGCATTTAATCACATCCCTCCCCCCCCCCCCCCCCCCCCCGTGTGAAGCCCTTATCTGGCTGGTTATTTCCTCCTTGGCTCTTGCTTCCACAAAGGATTTCCCCCCCCACCTGCTCCCCTCCCAGCCCCCAGGCCTCCCTACCTGCCGCCCCCTTTGCCAGAACACCCCCCTTTCCTCTGGGAATCCCTGCTTCTCCGTCAGAGATCAGCCCCAGCAGCCCGGCTTCCAGAAGCGAGGCAGCCCCCACCCTCTCAGGCTCTCACCGCACTCGTGATTGACGGACTTTAAGCCTGTGGAATCCAGGAGGCGCCGTGGCTGTGGCTTTACTGACTGTCTTGTTCTCCACGGCCATGGCACGCCCACTGGATATTTGTTCAATCAGTGAACGAGTGAAAGCATTCAACGTGGAACAGCAAAACCAAGCCCCTGATTGAGCAAATTATTTCAGAAACTCTGAAATCCCAGGCCCTTCCAACAAACGTGTTCGCACACTGGCACGGACACGCGGCACGAATAGAAGGAAGCAGCAGCCTCGTCCGCACGCGGTTCTGCACCAGGTTCTGTTCCCTTAAGGGCACGACCTAGGTGATGGCTCGCCCTCCCTGCCAGCCCCTCCCTGTTCTGAGCCATCTGCGGTCCCGAACTCGCTTAACCTGCACACACACCCTACCAGGCGAGTGGGGCAATCGTCCCACTTCGCAGAGGAGGCAGTGGAGCCCAGAGCGCTTGGTGACTCCCCCGAATTACCTGAGTAACAGAGCTCAGGTGTGAGGGCAGGTGCTCTGGCTCTGCCCTCACCTGCCCCTCGGGGAGAGGGACCTCTGACATCCCGCTGCGTCCTCCGAAGGCCTGTGGACATGCACTGCTTTACAGAACCACTCTCCCACTGAGGGACATCCGGATTACTGCAAAAGAATTAGCTTTGTGCATGTGTCTATACGCATTTTCTAAATACAAATATTCCTTAGGATACATTCCTGGAAGCGGGATCATTGCCTTAAAAATCCCCCTTAAACGAAATGAGGAACGAAAGCTTCCCAGAGCTACGTGCGGGCTTCTGTAACCGGAAGCCTGTGGGCAGACAGTCCCTGCTCCGGCCCGACTCAGGGAGGTATGGCTGATGGCACGTGCCACACGGCCATCTAGCTGTCTCGCAAGACCGGGGCGCACAGACACAGCCTTATAACGTACATCTCTGTCCAGAGATCTCCACCTCGGAGGATGCCTCTCACCGGAATGTGTAGGGCGCCAGGGGTTCAACCAGCAGGGAGTTACTGTAGAAGAAATCAGTCTCTATTTGGATCATGAAATTAGTGCCCATGAACCAACATGCCCCACAAGGAGAAGGCTGAGTCTCGACCCTTCTTCAAGCATGAGCAAACATACTACATGGTGACCCCATCCTTACAATTTAAGGTAAATATTAGTCTAATGTCTGTGAAAGGAGCTTTAGCTCAATATCCAAACCCATGTTTCCAGTTCTAATCCACATGCTTTCGAGCTGTTTGGGCTTCTCTGTTCCAATAGTCACGAGGGCGGCTGGAACACCGCGTGCTCAAGATCCACCCCGCGTTCACGTGTTGTCACTTTCAAGTTTGGAGAAGGTCTACTTTACAAAGGAAACAGGTCCATTAAAGAAGGACAGGAGATGGAAAGTCTCTTCATGAAATGGAAGCAAGAGCGTGAGCTGAGGGCGTACGTAGTAGTTACACCAGAAACACAGATTAGAGTCGGTCCCTGGAAAAGCTCTAAGAGCATCTGCAGATGAAGGAAGCTCCAGAGTAGCTCGTCCCAACCAAAGGCTGAGTTTGCTGTGTATGTTCTGATCATAAAACACAAAGGAGCTTTAGAAGGTTGAATGGTGTCCCCAAGAAGAAGTGCCCACAGAAGGAACGCTCATGCTGTGAGCGTGACCTTATTTAGGAAAAGGATCTTTGCAGATACAGTTAAAGATCTCAAGATGAGATCATCTTGGATTTAAGGTGGGCCCTACGTGCAATGATAAGTATTGGGCCGGCTGAGAGGTAAGGCAGAGACGCCACAGAATGGCAGACTTCTCGAGATGGCTGACCTTCCCGCCAATACATCGGTGACCATTACGACATCGGCGGGAAACAGAAACTTAGGCAAGAAACCGAAACCTCCCGCCCGGGACTTTCCAGTCAAGAGACCGCCCCTGTCATCTGGATTTCCCCATCCCCACCAACAGGTTATAAAACCCCTCACCACCCAACCCGGGCGCGACTTCCCCAACTCCCCTCTCTGGAGTTGCAGAACCTCGCCCGAGGGTGCATGCAATAAAACTCCTCCTGCGGAACATTTTGCCTTGGAGTCTTTTTTACTCACTTAAAAGATCTCACAATTAGTGTCCTTATAAGGGACAGAAAAGGAGAAGACACAGACACAGAGGGAGGAATGCCACGTGGAGACAGAGGCAGACGTTGAAGTGATGTTGTCCACAAACCAGGAAATACTGAGGATCACCTGAAACCAGAAAAGCAGAAGAGGCAAGAAAGGGTCCCCACTGGAGCCTCTGGGGTGAGCACAGCTGTGCTGACACCTTGATTTTGGACTTCTGGCCTCCAGAATCATACGATAATACATTTCTGTTGCTCAAGCCCCCCAGTGTACAGTCATTTGTTAAAGCACCTCCAGGAAACAAATACAGGACATGTAGCTCCGACATTCAATTTCTGGGAAAATGCTGCAAAGAAATGCCTTTAAATGATTATTCCGATAATGGTTCCCTTTGGGACTCTGGAAAACCCGATATATATGGATTTTGTTATTGACTGAAAGATGGAGTCGCATGGGTCCGTGATTGACCTCTTTCTTCAGCAGCTGACAGAGTTACAAACAAGGAGCTGTTAAATTGAAAGTCCCAGGATTTAAAGACAAAAGGCATGTTTGGCAAAATCCTCCTCTTATCAACTAAAGACCTTGGAGGCTCAAAGGGCAGAGTTTTGCTTTGGGAAAAGAGCTGGGCCCGTGGATCCCATGGCAGGAGGAGACTGCCTTTGAGATGCTGCGACCCCAACTCCTAGCATAGAGATCGTCTGAAAAGCAAGGAGGCACGGGGAGTTACTCCTCTGTGCGGGGGGATATATATTCGTTTCGGGAAAAGAGGAAACGGTAATGGCACGTGGAACCCACAAGTGTACCAATAGGCTTGTCGACTAAAGATGGTGGGCACACAGCAACATGGTCCCATGATTGTGAAGCCAGGAGCAGCGTGGTTGGTGCACCTGGGTGCAGGGGCTCCTAGGGGTACCAGGCACCAAGTTGGGGAAAACCATTCCCTCCCTGGTGTGCAAACTTTCATCTCAGCTGGCCAGCACATCTACAAAGACCAAGGATTTCCTTGAACCCTTCAAGGGAATCGGAAACACCATGTGAAGCAGTTTGAACACGAGCTCCCAAAGCTCAAGCTCACCAACATCCCCTGACAAAATTCAAGTTTTGCTGATCTTGATAAAATTCAAGTTCTGAGTGATCTAAAAATAACATCATTTCTTCTCATGAAAACATGCATCTTTCAAATGAGAGTCCAAATTATCCATTAAATGGAGTAATCGCAAAGAAATATACTTGAGCCCAAACCAGCTTGGTTTCCAAGTTAGAATCCAACGTCAAAATAATTAAACTCGATAGCATTCCTGGGGTTGGTACGCGGTCACACTTTCTGTGGTTGGTAAGGACAATATTTCTGGGACTTCTAATTAGAAGAGCGCTGACGTCACGAAAAACCCAGGCAGGAATGTGCCAGTGCTCAGCGACTTGTTCCCAGGCAAGCTCCCTTTCATGCGGCCAAAGTCTGTTCTAATCAAAAGGATTCCTGCTCCCACGGGACTCGGGTAATTATGCTGCCTTGACAGCGCTCACTCACCATGTTAGACATTTTCCAAAAAAATGATTGATTCTGCTTCATTTGCATTTAAAAGTTGAACGCATTCTCGCAGGTCCATGTGTGGAGAATCTTTTCCCTGGAATCCCAAGTTCATGAGTTCAATGCCTTCTCCAGAGGCTTTTACCTTCTTCTCCAGGATGGGAGGACTTGTTTTGTCAAATGCAAAAGACAAGCTCTTGGGGAGAAAAATCATATTTTCTATGAAAATTCAATGTGGTTCCCAAGAGCCTCCTTTGGAAGCAAGAGGTCACGTATGAGGTGGGATTCCAGACCCTGGTATTTCACCAAGTGGGTCAAAGTTACACATCCAAAAAGGAGCCTGTTTTTATTCCATTATCAGAAAAACCTCTTCTCCAGCTGCTTTCAAGATGGTATAAGGAATTATTTGAAACTGGTAGAAAACCCTTCCAACCTGGGGGAGGAATTAGAAATCAGGGAAGAGTCGTCATCATTCGTGGGAGGAGGGGGGGAGGAGCCAGAAGCGTGAATGAACCAAAGACCCGCGTTGTTGCCACAGGTAAACCTGGTTTGTACTTGGCAGGTGTCAGCCAAAGAGCAGTGTGTCACAGCTGTGGACGGAGGAAGGGGGGTCATGACACTGAGTCTGCTCACTGATAAGGAGGGAGCATGTGTCCCCTGGGAGCAGACTCAGCACTTGCCACCTTGACGGAGAAGGACTGGCACAGTAAGTGGGCAAATGCGGCTCCTGTGTCCCGAGAGGGGCATGGTGACCAGGGCATGTGCCACGGAAGCCCGGAAGGAAGCACAGAAGCCATCGAGGGCCAGGACACTCGAGATGGGCACTGGACAAGAGAGGCGATGAGACCGATGCAGCGCCGGACACTGGTTTATCCCTCCCGCCTCCCTCTTCTGAGTCTCCTCTTGGGAGTAGCCGCTCCCCCAAGACAGATGAAGCAGTGCACGTCGTCTCACGTGCACGAGGTAAACCGAGCAGTCATGGCGATGAGCCGCTGCCCTTCTAGGAAGGACTCGCCCGGCTGTGGAGACGGAGGTGGGCAGATGGGCCCCCGCTGCCAGCCGGACCGAGCCCGCCTCAGCCACAGACGGCCACCCGCCCGAGGCCCTTCCAGCCCGCACCGGAGCAAGCCCATCCTGGCTCCTGAGAGCCAGGTGTTCACGTCCCTCCCCAAATCTGTGTGCAGTGACAGGCACTGGTAGCTAGAAGTCAGCCCCGGAAGGACTCACACAATGGAAGCTGGCAGATGCTACAGGTGATGGTGTTTTTCCCCGAAGAGTCAACTGTTCAAACTTTACCAGCCCACCCTTCTCAGAGAAGCACCCGGTGACTGGGCCGTGCCAGCCGGGCGCGGGGCACCTCTGACGGTGACACTGCATCGGTCTCCCGGCCAGGAGAGCTCGGGGGGCAGGGGGGCGCTTCTCCCCTCTGCCCAGACCTGCTTCCCTCCTGCACCTGCACCTGACTCACTGGGTCCAGAGGGTTCATTCTCATCGTCTAAGGTTCAGTTTGCTGCTTCCTTTCAGCCAACTGTCAAACGCATATTAAGCAATTTCTATGTGACAGACACTGGGCCAGACACTGCACACCAGGCCAGGTCCTGTCCACCGGCAAAGAGGCAGACTTAGGGACTCGGGGGGCAGGGCGCTCCATCAAACCGTGCAGTTGCCTCCTATCAATTGCTCTTTAAATTAATAGCAATCACCTTTATAATTATATAAAAGTGTAAGATACGTAACAGCATAAAATATGTTCAAAACACTAAATCTATGAGGAAATGAGACTTAATGTATTAGCATTAGAAAAATAGATACACTCTGCTTTCACCGACAGTGGAGCAAAAGTTACGTGAAAATCAGGATTTACGTATTTGTTAACAAAAACAGAATATCAAGCAACTGACTCTAGACATAGAACATGTTTCCGGGCACCTGGGTGGCTAAGTTGGTTAAGCATCTGACCCTTGATTTCGGCTCAGGTCATGATCTCAAAGTGGGGGATCGAGCCCTATATCTGGCTCTGTGCTGACAGCATGGACCCTGCTTGGGATCTCTCTCTCTCTCTCTCTCTCTCAATTTCTCCCTCTCTCTCTGCCCCTCCCCTGCTTGCTCTCTCTCTCTAGAAAGAGAGTGTGTTTCAGCATTTCCTACGTGCTCGTCAAAGGGTACAGACTTCTAGCTATAAGATGAATAAATGCTGGGGAACTCATGTACACCATGGTGATTACAGTTAAAACAACTTATATTATGTACTTGTAAACTATTAAGAGAGTACATCTCAAATGTCCTCACAAGGAAAATGGTAATTATGAGAGGTGATGCAGGTGTTAGCTAAAACTAAGGTGGCCGTTGTTTCTGTGACATATGTGTGTCCATCGATACACTGCACACATTACATTTACAGTGTTCTATGTCAATTATACCTCAATAAAGCCAGGACACGAGCAGGTGTCAGTGTTCAATGTCAAGTGGCAGACACTCGGCCTTCGAGACCAAAGCAGTCAGAATAACTCAAGTAGCCAACATTTGTTGTTTTAAAAAAAATAAACCACCTTGACATTAGGATTCCTCTTTTTCCAAGGATGACCCCAAGAGTCAAGCACCCCAAGACCCAAGTCCATAAGCACAAGCGTATTGCCCATCACTCCTAAAGACATGGCAGAACTACGGATCTGGGGAAAGCACTTGTATTTCCAAGTTATTTCTCTTGGAAACCATCGAACCCATATGTCACAAAATAAAAGTGATTTCAGGCTGTCAAGGAGTACTTTCAGGCTCTCTCTAGGAAGCCCTTGAGGGTCAGGGAAGAGATGTCAAGAGAAGGGAGACATTTCTGCTTAGCAGTACATCAGGGTCCAGAGCAAATTGGAGCCACGGGCAATTCCACAATGTGGGGTGTTTCTCCAATACTAGCCTTACCAGCAACAGTACCATACAACTCAAATCAGTTTTCAGAGATTCTATTTTGAAAATAGAATCAGGGGCGCCTGGGTGGCTTAGTCGGTTAAGCGTCCGACTTTCACTTAGGTCATGATCTCGCGGTTCGTGGGTTCGAGCCCCGCGTCGGGCTCTGTGCTGACTGCCAGCTCAGAGCCTGGAGCCTGTTTCAGAGTCTGTGTCTCCCTCTCTCTCTGACCCTGCCCTGCTCACGCTGTCTCTCTCTCTGTCTCTCTCCTAGAAATAAATAAAACATTTAAAAAAAAAAAAAGAAAATAGAATCAAATTGGAATTGTAAATCATTAATGTGGCTCTCACTTATCAGTTTCATGCATATTCATTCTACTTTTCTCTGACTTTAGAGACAATAGAATCCACCCCCCCAAAAAAGCCTCTTTATTTTGTATAATTCATCTTAGTCATTTAATGCTAAATTAAAGTTCAAAACCCTTCATTATTCACAAGGTTTTTGTCCTGCGCGTTTACACTTTGGGCAGCCTCCAACTCAGCAACACCTCCCTTTCTGTCTTTAACTGACAGCTGCTTGCCTATATAAGACAGTAAAGTCCTTCAACTCTTTAAGCCTGACTTTTATGCATTTCCATCTTACATGTCAACATGAAAAGTAATCACTTGAATAAGTAATAGATAAAGCCAATTACAAATTTGCTATTAGAATCCACTAATTCCACTTTGAAGCAGAAGAACAAAATTAGATTTCGTTTTAAAGACAAAGTACACTCACACCTTATTAGAGCTGCCCAGACGCATTCAAACCGCTCTCTGCACAAATCTTCCTTCACTTCTGCTTGGGGGTGAATTGCATGAAAATTTCAGGTCGAAGGCTTCCTGTAGAATCTCTGGGGAGAGGGAGGCCCCGCCAGCACCTTGTGTGAGCCCATGAAAGCGGACTCCACATGTCTGACCTCCAGGACTACAAGACAGTAACTAGGTGTTGCTTTGAGGCACCAAAAGTGTGGCCATTTGTCATAGCGGCCGTAGGAAACTCACATGTACACCAATTGTAGGAAAATGGAAATATTAACTCTGCTTTTATTGCCGTTGGACTGCATTTCATGAAACAAATTTAAAACAGAAGTTTACAGGCACCTGACAGCTCAGTTGGTTGGGGGTCCATCTCTTGATTTCAGCTTGGGTCATGATTCCAGGGTGTGGGACCGAGCCCCACATTGGGCTCTACACTGGGTACAGAGCCTGCTTGGGATTCTTTCTCCCTCTCTCTCTCTCTGCCCCTTCCCTGCTTGCTCTCTCCCAAAAGAAATAAACTTAGATAAGATAAGATAAGATAAGATAAGATAAGATAAGATAAGATAAGATAAGATAAGAACAAAAGCTAAAACAGAAGGTCACATCACTTTCCAGTCTGCAAGGGACTGACCCCCTCACCTGGACTCGAAGATGAGCACAGGTGGTGAACAGACCATGTGCAGCTGGGGACCGTGGACCCGTGGGGAGGACCCGGAGTGACAGACACAGCCAGCCCAGGGCGGAGGCCTTGGGAAGATTTGGACACCAGAAGTTGGCCCAGTCTATGCCACTCAGACATTCTTGACCAATTCATTTAAATAATTGCCATCTCTAAGAATAGCAGGATATTTTAAAACTCACAGACTCTTTTAAGATAAGATATAAATTAGTCTAGTGCTGCCTGCTAGAGCTTTCTGCAACAGTGGGAATGTTCTACCTCCCCACCACTCAAACAGCAGGTGCTCACCACGTGTGGCTTTTTTAACAAAATTTTTAACGTTTATTTATTTTGAGAGAGAGAGAGAGAGAGACCCAACGAGGAAGGGGCAGAGAGACAGGGAGACACAGAATCTGAAGCAGCTCCAGGCTCTGAGCTGTCAGCACAGAGCCCGACGCGGGGCTCGAACCCACGAACCGTGAGATCATGACCTGAGCCGAAGTTGGATGCTTAACTGACTGAGCCACCCAGGCGCCCCGATGTGTGCCTTTTAATCACATGACAAGTGGCCAGTGTGACTGAGGATCTAGATTTTTATATTTGATTCAATGTTATTGATCTAAGTTTGGACGGTGTGACGGTTCGTTCCACGTGTCACGTGACGTGGCTCAGGGAAGCCCAGATTGCTGGGTGTGGCTCGGACGGGTGTTTCTAGACGGGACGAGCAGTTAACTCAGTCCCTGTCCTCACTGTCCCTGTCCTCATCGGCGTGGGCCGCGTCAGGCACCCGGGCGAGGCCCCGGGCGGAACGGAAAGGCAGAGGAAGGACAAATTTGCCGTCTCTGCCTGAGCCAGACGTCCACCCCCTCCTGCCCGGGGACGTCGCAGCTCCTGGTCCTCAGGCCTCTCGACTCAGACTGAACCCCACCACCTTCTTCCCTGGGTCCCCACCTTGCGGATGACAGACGCTGCGAGTTCTCAGCCCCCTCCCCGGGTGAGCCTGCTTCCAGCAGAAATCTCTTCTTCCTGGTGTCTGTCCCCACAGAGTTCTAGATGTGCAGATGTCCCTTCGGCTCTGCGTCCCTGGGGACCCCTCACTGACGTAAGTGGCCCGGACCTCGCAACCACCGCGGGGCAGTGCAGGGCAGCCAGGAGGGCTTCTGTGTGGCGCGGCCCCTGCGAGCTGCCGAGGTCGGGCTGGCCGGCGGCTTACGGCGACTCCACCCCCGACTGCATACGCAGCCATGTCTCAGGGCCCCGGGTTCCTTGTCCGCCTGCCAGAAGACCGTTGTGAGGATGGCAGGTAATCTCCGTAAAAGTCCAAGCACAACTCTTACAAAGCGAATACAAGAAAACATGGGCGCTGCCATGGATAGCCGTCTCCGCTGCCCGTGACTCAAAACTCTCCCATGGGCTCAGTCCAGGCCACAACAACAGATTACCCCCAATGGGGGCCTTAGGCACAACGGACATTCGTCCCTCACGCTGCTGGAGTCGGAGCCCAGGTCCCGGGGCTGGCACGGTCGGGGTCTGGGGAGCCTCTCCTGGGTGGCCGGTGGCCTTCTCCTGGCGGAGGCCTCGCATGGCAGAGAGAAGCAGAAGGGGCTCTCTTTCACAAGGGCACCAACCCCCTTCCTGGGGGCTCCGCCCTCACGACCTAACTGCCTCCTAACACCACCACCTTGGGCGTGCCTCGGGGACACAAACAGTCCGCAGCAGCACCAGGCGTGCAAAGGCGGGTGACAGCCAGCATCGGTCAGCACCGCAACGAGCGAGCCCCACACTCGGAAACGTCCCAGGAGCAGCTGGGCGAGCCAGCGGCGCTGTGTCTCCCTTCGCTTGCTGGGAGGGGGGCGACCGTCACACAGCAGGCGGGCGTGAGGACAGAGAACAGACACCTTGCCACGGTGACCACGCTGCTCGGGGCAAAGCGACGGCACTCAGGTGTGACTGCGGCACGAGGCCTGGCACGCGTCTGGCACCAACCGGGGACTCCTGGTGGTGCTGCGTCCCTCTGGGGTCCCTGCCGGAGCCCCCAGGCCAGCGCCTGCCTGCAGCCTCCCCTCCTCCGCCCTCCCCCCAAAGCCCTGGGGCTGAGAGGCGGCCTCGAGCCATCTCCCCTGGTCCCTGCCCTGGGGGTGGCCCCACGGACCCTCCCAGCCACGCCTCCCAGAGCGGGACTCGAGGGCCCGCTCCTCTGGGACGTGTGCGCAGCACTGCGAGATGGCCCCGGGCAGCCCCTCCCCCCAGGACCTGTAACCTCTGTGTCAGAGGCCCCGAAGCTCTTTCCAAACCGCTTCTCTTCAACCTTCCCGGCGCATCGGAAGAAGACGGTGCTGAAGTGTCCTTATTCTCGGCTCCTGCTCTGGAAAACTGAAGATGCGACTGTGTTGACCTCGCCCAAACTTGCAATGTCAAGTTCTCTGTTAAGGGGGCAATCCCAATTTTAAAACCAATGATAATAATGGCAGCAAATAAGGCTGGGGGTTGGCCACGTGCCAGGCACGGTACCACGCGGTGCCCTGTTTAACTCTGACAACAGCGCGTGGGGCACATAGCACCATGACCTCCCTCTGATGGGTGGACTGAGGCTCCGAGAGGCCCAAGGTCGCGGGGTTGCTAAGGGCTGGAGCCGGGATCCAAAGCCCGGACTGTGGACCCCCCAGCCCGTACCCACCTTCCCACGAGGCTGTGGCCAGACAGCGGTCCCCGGCTCTGCCTGCCTTCCGGCAGACGGCCGCTGACCTAGGCGAGGATGGAAACCAGGAAGCTGGCGTCAGTGGGCACCTATGGACCACGTCCACACGCACGGGCACGTCGGGCATCGTCCCTGCGGTTCGGCCGCAACAACCAGAGGCATATACATCAGGTTCCGCCCCCCGATTCCGTCCGTCTTCAGTGATGAACTTCCCTCTCCACCTGGCTCGTTAAAAACTTCCAGTGTCTTTGCTTACGGATCACGTGCACAGACCTCCACGTGACCAGCACGGTGCAGATGAGAAAGAAGGTAAGAAATCCAAGCCCCTTGGCCGAGTGGCAGCCAGGGGGAGGGGGCGGCTGGGCAGTGGTGAGGGGGCCACACGCTGGGAGGTTGGGCTCAGGGACCTGCACCTGGCCGGTCCAGCCACCCGAGGGGATAAGCCAGGGGCACAGTGGGCTTGGGAGCTGCAGAGGAGGGACAGGTGACAGCAGCCCTGCGTTCACTCTGAGTTTGGGGCCTGGGGGGACATCAGAATTGGGGGGCTGGTCATGAAGCAGAGCTCTGCCCCGGGGGAGGGCGGAGGCCCCGGAGGGACACTGGAGAGAAAGCACAGCCCGGAGAGAAGAGTAGGAGGCGGTAAAGGCACACGCGGTGCCCCGGGAGGGGATGCGAGGGGTCAGGATCTCCCCGAGAATGCCTCCCTGTCATCCCCAGAGCATCACGCAGCCCCTTCCCTGCACGGAGCTGCCCCCTCACAGGGAAGCCCAGGTAGCTAGAAACGGCCTCCCGGGGCAGGATGGCATCAGTCACCCCACACCCCGCCTCGGGATCCACCAGGACCCTCAGTCGCTGCGGGCGGGCGCTGCAGGCGTCAGCACAGAGCACACCTCTTCACCCTCCCCCAGCGCCACGTCCACCACCCGTTGCCTCGAACTACGCACAGTCGTGCTTCCACTTTGCAGTCAGTTCCGAGTCACCCCTGACCTGTGATCCAACCCCGGCCCCCCCACGTCCTGTCATTCACCTGTCTAGCCCGCCCGCCCGGTGTCCCCATGGCCACAAAGTTAGCCATCACCACCCGGCATCCCAGGGTCCGGCCTCCAGGCGACGGCCAGGAGTTTAACAGGGCGACAGCGATAAACACACCAGGCGCAAATGGAGAGCCACAAATCTATGGATTATTATCCGGTAAGAGAGGGGAGGGGGTGGGAACTGATAATAAAGCGCTCCCCAAACAGTAACCATGACAACCAACAGCTCGAGAGGGATTTTATGCCTCCTCCAAGTTTTATGAGGCACACAGCATGGCTCTTTTATGGACTCTGGCATTAATTATGCTCATCACAGGACAGAGCACAATGCCACCACAAAGGTTATTCACCCACGGGGCTTCGCTAAATTCATGGATGCTACCCATAAAAGTTTAAGGAAGTAATTAGGAAGATTCCCACTTGGGCTGCTTTATTATTTAAAAATTGATAAGCTAAGGCATTAAGGTCAAAATATGAGTTTAAACAACAGGAAAGAGCAGCAAGAGGGGGTGTCGATGGATCGTAGGCAGAACACAACATCGCCTTGAGGCGCTATGATCTCCCATCAGGTAGCGACACACACTTGGAAATACTTATGAAGGGGGGGAAATATTTTGACTGGGGACTCAAAACAACAACAGATGGAGATGCAAAATCTGATTCATCTTTCCAGACTGCACTCACTCAGAAATGGGCCCTCCCCTCTGTCCCACTAAAGTCGTCCCCGGGCTCCGATGAAATCAGCCCATGGAAACTTCCGGAGCATCAGCTCTTGTCCCAAGAGCCAAATGCTCAAGGCTCCCTGAAGAAAACAGGCGTACACGGTTTCGGTCCCTGAACTCTCTGTGACAAAGTCACACTAACGTCATGCTACTACTCTCTGCTCGGCGGGACTAAAATGGTGAAATGAGCCGTGCCCAGGGGACTGCCCTTCAGCGAGCTCACCTCGTGCTGCACATATAAGGAGTCACTTCCCAGGGACACGGGGCTTCTGCTTGGACACAGCGGATCAAAAACTCGCTGTTTCCTCTGTTCCTGCCTCAAGCCCGTGAGAATTACACTAAAAGATCAGGGCACCTGAGGGCTCAGTTGGGTAAGCATCTGACTCTTGATTTCAGCTCAGGTCATGATCTCACAGTGCGTGAGTTTGTGCCCCGAGTCGGGCTCTGTGCTGAGGGTACTGAGCCTGCTCGGAATTCTGTCTCCCTCTCTCTCTGCCCCTCTCCCACTCTCTCATTCTCTCAAAATAAATAAATAAACTTAAAAAATTATAGTAAAAGAACAAAAGGAATAGCCTTGTAAGGACAAAGACAAGGCAGAAACCACTGCAGACGGGGGAGGCCGGCCGCACTGGGGGCTGGAAGGCAGGCCGGGAAGAAGTAACCCACTGCGCGGAGTGGAGGAGGGGGCGCTGGGGAGGGGGGGAGGTGTCCTGAAAACATCCTGATGGGCAGCTTGGGGTTCAAACAATGCCCCACCCCCACCCCAGGGGAGAACATGAGATACCTTTTGGAGAGGAAGGATCACATAGGGTTTAGACTGCAGGATTGCAGCCCTGCTGAGGATGGGGATGGGATAAGTCACCGAAAACAAGGGCATTAGGTAAAAGTCAATGTTCAGCATGAGGCCACCCCCACCCCAGGCTCACAGGACACGACACGGATAGCCAGCTTACCCCCCATGTTATGGACTGAGCTGTGTCCCATCGAAATTCATATGCCAAAGCCCTGCTCCTCAGTGGGACCGTATTTGGAGACAGAGCCTTTAAGAGGTGATTCTGTTTAAATGAGCTCACGAGACTGAGGCTCTGATATGACTGGACCCGTGTCCCGGTGAGAGGAGGAAGAGACTCCAGGGATGTGGGCACACGGAGAAAAGGCCACGTGAGACACAGCACAAAGGTGGCCTGTCTACAAGCTGAGGGGAGATGCCCTGGGAGAGAGCAAGCTGACACCTTGATCTTGGGCTTGCAGCCTCTGGGACCACAAGGAAGCAGGTGTCTGCTAGCACCCCCCACCCCCCGGGTGCTCCTCTGCGGGGGGGCCAGCTCGCTCGCAGCCTGTGTGCAAGAGGTCAAGGTCAAGGGCTCCTCTCTAGGAAACCACCTGCTCAGGAAGAAAGACCAACAGACGCTGACAAACGCCGGCTCCCAACAGAGCCAGCAAGTCCCAGCTGTCATCCACATGGAACCAGTGGAAACCGCCACCAGCACGAAGCTTCTGTCAGCTTCTCGGGGCCTCTCTCTGAAATGCCAGTGGGCGGTCCCGAACCACCGGGCCGGTGAGGAGAGCTTCTGGGCATGAAACCAGCCCAAGAAAAGAAAAGTGAACTCAGAGGCAACAGGCCCCATGCGGGGACCCGAACAGCCATACCGTGGGGGGAACCTGTGGCCTCCATCCTCAGAAGGGAGGAGGAGACAGGTGTGCACAACAGGATCACGTGGGAAACGCAAGAGCGCTCTCAGAACTTAAAGCATGAGAGCAGGACTAAGAGAAAATGCCCAAAGTTCTGAAAGACGAAATTAAAGACACATTCCCAAAAGGCGAACACGAGAGAGAGAGAGAGATTAAAAACAGGAAATAAAAAAATAAGAAACTAAGTGATTCATCGAGGAGGCCCAACATTTGAACAACAGGGGTTTCAGAAAGAGAGAAGAGGAAAAAAAAAGTATCTAACAGTATAAGTGAATGAAAAGTCAACAACAACCCAAAATGGAATAATCAAAAGCAGCAATAAACGCCCCCGTTGAGCTACACAGGACAGAGCAAACAGGTCAGTGGTTTGCTCCAGGGACGAGAATTGTTGACCTTCACACTGTACACGCTTACTACTTTAGTTAAAATATCAAAAATTATTGAAAAAAATGAAACATTCCGGATAAATCTAAAGTTTCCTTTTCATAAGAAAAGTCTTTTTTTGGCTTTGTGCATATATGTGAGTACCAACAGAAAGTACATATGATTATTTTTGTTTAGCTTGTACACAACGATGAATCATTTTTTATTTTTTATTTATTAATTTATTTTTGAGAGAGAGAGAGAGAGACAGAGCAAGAGGGGAAGGGGCAGAGAGAGACGGAGGGAGACACAGAATCCGAAGCAGGCTCCAGGCTCTGAGCTGTCAGCACAGAGCCCGACGCAGGGCTTGAGCTCATGAATGGCAAGATCATGACCTGAGCTGAAGTCGGATGCTCAACCAACTGAGCCACCCAGGCGCCCCTGATGTATCATTTTTTAAAAATTTCCAATGGAGCTACACGATCCCGGAAACTTCTCTCTCACTCGTGGACCCGAGAGGCAAAGATCCCCCACCCACCCAGACTCTTGGCTTCTTCAGGGGCTTCATGTGACATGGGAAGTGAGAGCCGCCCAGCCCACTGACGGGGGCAGGGGACACTCACCCACACCGTCCTGCCTCTGGGAGGGAAAAGAGGGCGTCCAGAGACAGAGCCGGAAAAACCCAAGTCCACCCTGACCGAATCCATTTCTTCTGTGTGTCCCTGCTCTGACAACAAAGCTTTCCACCAGAGCCAGCCCCCAGCCCACCTGTCTTCATAAATGTAGCTTTTATTTTTATAGTGTTTGGGGAGCATCCTATTTCATATTATTTACACCACCATATTCTGTGTTATTAAACTTTGGTTGAAGAAAAGCCCAGTTGGTTTTAAAGACAAATAAAATAATAGTGGGAAGATACAAGTAAAGGGAAATAGCAAAAAGAATCCTCAACTCAGGATTTTGAGGATTAAATACGGATAGTCTGTATTACTAAGACACACCTCCATCCACAACCTCCCCCCCCGNTTAGCTTCACAAAAACAACAGCTCTCCTCTTAAAGCTGTGTGACACAGTGCAGAGCTTGTATTTATAATTACTGAGCCAACAAGGTTAAAACATTACGGATAGAATATAAAGCTAAGAAGCAGCCCTCCCCCCCCCCCCCCCCCCCCCCCAAAGCACAGGAGGCCCTCATTCAGGGGCTGTGCTAAGAGCAGCCCCAGCCCCTCCCCCACCACGGATGCAGGGCTGGGGGCTCTGTGGGAACCACACCCAGCAGAGGACTGGCTCTGCCCACCAGGCCCAACCCCGGTAGAAAACTCGCTCCCTGATAGGGACTCAACTGAACTCAAAATGGACTCAAATGGGTTATACTTGAAACATAATAAAAGCGATAAAAAAACATAAGGTGAGGGAAAAGTCAATGCAGGGCCAATGTCCATGGCTCTACTATTGCGTCCACTGGCATAAAGTCCTGGCAGCCTCTAAGGACTGGAGACACTGGGAATGTGTGACTTACCAGCCCAGAGCTGGTCTAATTCCTCATTTGCTTGTATTTGCAATGTCAGCTGGAGCTGGGTGGGAAAAGCACAGTGAGGCTGGAGATCCCCATTCAACACATTAAAATTCTTTATTTCAAGGGGCTCCTGGGCGGCTCAGCTGGTTAAGCATCCAACTTCAGCTCAGGTCAACCTCATGGTTCATGAGTTCAAGCCCCTACATCAGGCTCTCTGCTGTCAGCATGGAATCTGCTTTAGATCCTCTGTCCCTCTCTCTCTGCTCCTCCACTGCTCACTCTCTCTCAAAAATAAACATACATTTAAAAAATAAGATAAAATTCCTTATCTCAAGGAATTTTGCATACAAAATATTTTTCCTAGTTAATCCATCTTTACACTATTTTATTTATTTCAAGGAATTTTGCATAGAAAATATTTTTCCTAGTTAATCCATCTTTACACTATTTTATAGAGTGTAGTGGATTGAAAATGTCCCCCCAAAATTGATGTCCACCCAGAGCCATAGATTACAGCATTATCTGGAAACAGAGTCTTTGCAGATGTAGTTAGTTAAGGGAAGTTCGTACTGGAATATAAGTCGGGGACACACACGCGCGCACACACACACACACAGGGAAGACAGCCACGTGACAACAGAGGCACACCTGTGATGTGGCCACAGGTCGAGAGTCATCAAGAGCCACCAGATGCTGGAAGAGTCAGGACGGATCCTCTCCCGGAGCTTCTGGGGGGAGTTCAGACCTGCTGAAACCTTGACTCTGGATTTCTGGGCTCCAGAACGTGAGAGGATAAATGCCGGGTGTTTTAAGCCCTCCCCTCGCCTCCCCCCCCCCCATGTGTGTGGTGCTGTCTTAGAGCATCCCCAGGGAGGCAAAATGTACATGGACTTCATGTATAGGTAACAGGGAAGAACCGGGCTTCTATCAACTTGTCACATGATCTACGTTAAGCGAGCAAACTATTAACCGCTTTCCAAAAGCGTACGCCTCCAAAGCCAGTCCTCCTTAGGAACAGACGGCCAGCTCATCCCTCACTTGTGCTGGGGACAGCTCGGGCGTGAAGGCGAGCGAGAGCGGCCTTCGTCCTCCAGAGGACGGAAACCGGCCGGCTGGCCGACACGGGCCCCCGTCCATCCTGCACGGCAGAAGGGCATGACCGAAGCTGCCATTCAAGTATTCCCCACGCTGCTGAGAGCACTTACAAGAAAAATATTTTACCAAGTATTTTATTCTTCGGGAAGACGTCCACTTGATAATGGGTAACTACAGGTTTGTGCCTGTCAAAATTATTTCCTCTGGGCTTCATTAGAAATTCCTCTGCCTCATTTGAAGGCTCAGGGAACTTGGTACAAAATGACCCTCCTTCCCCTCTAAAATCTATGTGGCCACATCAAAGCTAAAATTACTTTTCTGGAGATCTTATTGCGCTTTCGGTTTTCCTCTGCTTTATTAATAATGCATCAGGCGAGTACATGACTTCCCTTCCAGTTTTATTTCCTAACTTGAATAATTTGGAAATAACACTGAAACCTTTTGGCTGGACACTCCGAAAATGACGTGTGAGCAGAGGCTTAAAGGAAATCCACGCACACATCTTGCATCGTTCCCACAGGGCTGATTTTGAACTCAGTGGCTGTACGTGCACAAGCACCGTATGTATACATGCGTGCATACATACACATGCGTGTGGACAGAGAAGGGGCTTCCAAACGTTTTGCTACACAACCCTCGCATCAAATAACAGTGCGCTGCTCCTGAGCTGGTTTGGACAGTCGACAGAGTAGGGTAAAACCCCAGGCACAGGGCTCTGGTCTGGTTTGCTGCTCACTGACCGTGTGACCTTGAGAAAGCACTCTGACCCCTCTGGACCCCCGCTGCTCGCCTGTAAATACAAGTTACACCACCCCGTCGAAGGGCTGCTGGAGAGGTCGCCTGGACTGGGACGCGGTGCCATTACCAGGTAGGGTCTGGGTAGCACTCTGCCCCCTCTTCCCCACACAGCCTCAACCAACTTTTTCCTTTTTCCTGGAAAACAGCCACAGACAATTTTCCTTCAAAGGAACAAGGAGTAACACTTACTGAATACTTATTACGTGCTAGTCAGCAGCCATGGGATTTACCTGCTATTTCATTTGAAATGTCACACAACATACACAAAACAACAGTAGTTGGAAGTAATTTGAATTTCCAGAGACAAAGTGGTTTTTCGAAATTCACTTTTCAAAACGTCATGAAAAGCATCAAGTCATTACTGAAATCCTGTGATGAGGTGCGGTGACGGCCAGGACGGGAAACGGGCCTGGGGCAGGAAAGTGGCCGAGCCGGCGGGGGCTCCGTTCTCCTTGCTGGAGCACCTGCGTGAGTGAAGATCGGCACCCTCACACCCGGGCATTCTCCGTGCACAGCACTTTGGCAACATCATTCAATATTTTATTTAATTTTTTTAATGTTTATTTTTGAGAGAGACAGAGAGAGAGAGTCTGTGCACCTAAGAGGGGGAGGGGCAGAGAGAGAGGGACACAGAGGATCCGAACGAAGCAGGCTTCACGCTGACAGCAGAGAGCCAGACGCGGGGCACGAACTCATGAACCTCGAGATCATGACCTGAGCTGAAGTCGGAGGCTTAGCTGACTGAGCCACCCAGGCGCCCAAACGCATTCAATATTTTAAACGCATCTGCCCTTTGACTCAGCAAGTTCAATTCTAGGACTAAATGTCCTGGAAATACCAGCATCCGGGCACTATGGTGTCTGTCCCATCCTGTAGACTGTGAGATGGTTTGAGACAGCAACCACCTGGAAGCCGCCCTCAAGGGTCTCATTAGACAAATTATGGGCCCTCCATTCACTGCGATTCCAGGCAGCCTGTTAATAGAATGGGGTAGATCTCGAGGTGCTAACGTGCAACAATTTCCAGGACACCCTGGGTGAACAGGAAGTGGAAGCACAGGACGCGCATGCCCATGCCATCTGTGAGCTCTGCACACGTACGTGCATTATATGCTGGCACTTTCCTACAATGGTACCCGCGGGAGCCAGGCCGTGTTGCCTCTGGGGTTACACTCAGGGTCTGTGATCAGAGGGAGGGAAGTGCGCTCTACATTCTACTCCAAAATCGACAGCTGTAGAATTACCAATCTGGTGAAAATATATTAAAAAGCCATTAATTCATTTAACAAACACTACTGAGTGCTTACAATGCACAGAAATGTGAACTGTGGTCAGGAGCTAAAGTCCGGGACCCCACGTAAGGTCTGGTGGTATGCAGCCCCTTGTCCGCAGAAAGGGCCTGGGAAGTTGCTATTCTAACGTTGCTGGCCTGCACTCACTTCTCGTGGGGATTGCCACTCTGGGGTGCAGGGAGTGGTCAGAGACTCACCACCTTCCCAACAAAGGTAGGGGTGCAGGCCCCCCCACAAATTATTGCGCTTGGAACAGTACATGCGCTAAAGACCCCAGAGCTTGGAGCTGTGCCCCCAGGGCCCCCCCAGCAGGGGACACAGTGGTGGCCAGTCTTTCAGAACCAGAATGCTGTGCTCCAAATGTGACATTATTCCAGTTTCCAAAGTTCTAGGACCCTTAGTGCTATGTGGTTTCAGAGAACAAAGCACCCACCAACACAGCCCCCTCCCCAGCCAACCCCGTGTTCGGGAGGCACGACCAGCCGAGAGGTAGAGATCCAGTCTGGAAAGTGAATAAAGACAAAATCCAGACAATTCCATTCTTCTCCCACTAGCATGGGGGAAAAGTGCATATGGCTTTCTCTGAATTGATGCATATTCAGAGAAAAAAGTTTAAATCTGCCATTCACGGGAAGCTATAATTTGCAAGTGTATAAAGATGTGCACAGTTTGCTACAATTATCTCATGACAAATCTACAGTTTTGTTGCCTCAAGCCATCAAGAGTTGGATTTTTCTCCCACTCTAAAGGGCGGGTAAATTCATCTTGATCTGGTCTGCTCGCTGCCTGTGGGTCACACCAGTCCTTCAGGGTCCATCCACACCCCACTCCCCCAACAAAGCCCACAGGACCCCCACCAACCAGCCAGGCCTCTTCCTTCCCTGCCTTCCCTTCCTCATGGAAACTCTGACCCTGACCTCTATTGACCCGAACACTCAGAGATGCGGGGGTTCAGGGGCTAACCCCCATCTGCCCCGCTGGGGTCCGGAGCCAATCTGGAGTCAAAGGAGTAAGGAAGGGGATCGAATGTCTACGTTTTCCTCTTGGAGAACACGGCTCGGGTGTCTGCACCAGCCAGCTTCCCGATCCCACACACCGCCAGCACGCACCTCCCACCCAGGCCAGGCTGCCTGGTCAACCACAGTCTCCGCTGAGGGCAGGCCTCAAGCTATTGCTTTTATTACTGTTATTATTAACATCGCTATCACCCTCCATCAGTTATCAGCCTTCAGTTGACCAGTCTCATCAGAAATTGCGCTTGACACAAATTGGGAGGCTCTTGGCAAGAAAACATCTCTCCCTGGGGGAGAACAAACATTTAGACTTCGAGAGAAAAAATATTTAAAACTGAAACCTAAAGGGTGGAGCCAGTTTCCATCCTAACCCCCTGCTGCCCCCAGGTGGGGAAATTGTTGCTGGAATCAGTCTGCTCCACTGTTTGAGGACAGACACGGGGTGGGGGTGGGGGGGGGGAGGAGGGAGCAGGCTAGGAGAAGAGCCAAGGGGGTGGGTTCACCGTCAGGATGAGCTCATCCTCCCTAAAAGACAACCATTCTTGCCTTGGGGATCTCAGGAGAACCCCTTTTAATATCCCTTTTCAAGCCCTAACTATTTTTCTAAATTGGTACAGAGAAAATGAGAAGTCCCATTGGGCTTCGCTGTGTTGTGCTGCAGCACCAGCGGGTGACAATGCTGGAAAAATTGGGGGCTCCATCCGGGGGAGGGGGTGTCTCAGACCACGGAACACAACCCCAGCCACTGACAGGCGGGTCCTCTTTCAAAAGGCCGCACGTGACCCCTTCAAAGATAGCTGTGCCTCCCTGTGCAGCCAGCGCCACGCACCCTCCCCACGCCCGAAGCAGTCAGCATTTGGACAGCTCCTGAAGGTTCAGGCTGATTTAGAAGCAAACTTGTTTATCACTGCAAATCCCTGGACAATTCACAAGGGAAGTTAAGATGCGGCACGTGCGTCTTATGCTGGAGATGAGACAAAGCACAAAATTCAGGCTGCAGAGGAAACTTGGTGTTTGCTGAAAGCAGAAGAAGTGACAGTTTATTAAAAAATATAGGCTATACCGTGGAAAAAGTAATATTGGATTTTATGATTATTTCATACTGGGAATTCTTACATAGTTCCATGCCTGTTTATTGTATAACTACAGATTGCAATAATACATTTTGTAGCTTGTAAAGTTCTGAACAAGCAATTTTTACATAGCTACATTTAGTAGGTTGGGGTTTTTAAAAAAGGAGAGGAGCAAAAGCTCATGTTAAGAAGAGAAAATAAGGTTTTGAGAGAATTAAAACTATAACATTTCCCCCCATAATTTCCTTAGAGTCTGACAGAACCTATTTTAACAGTTTTTCTCTGATGCTCACCTGTATCAAGCAGTTTTGCAATCAGATCACTTGGTCATTTGCTAGAGTTAGTCCTTCATAGGGCTTCTACAAAACCCACAGACACACAGTCAGCTCCGGGAGCTCTCTTGGGATTATAGAACTGTGGACAAACTTTTATTTATTCACAGAAGCTCTTAAAACTTGTTTAATGCTAATTTATTTTTGAGAGAGAGACAAACAGACAAAGTGTGAGGGACAGAGAGGGAGACACAGAATCCGAAGCAGGCTTCAGGCTCTGAGCTGTCTGCACAGAGCCCTGAATATGCAGAGCTCGAACTCAAGAACCATGAGATCATGACCTGAGCCAAAGTCAGCTGCTTAACCGACTAAGTCACCCAGGCGCCCTTATTCACAGATGTTCTTAAGCATCTCCCATGGCTGGGCCTCACGGTGGACACTGGGTGCATGATTCCAAGTGAAATACACACACGACTATTGTCCTTACAGGACTTACAGACGGAGAAAAAACAAACATCATCTGAAAGAGTCACACACTATCACGCAGACGCACAGCTAAGATCACTTCTACAAAGGCAAATAGGTGAGTCTCTGGGACCCGGAAGAGCCTGTCAGTCAGTGACCAACCAATTCCAAATTCTGATCAGAATCCATCCTCAGCAGAGTGGAATATATGAGTCTCCAAAAATAAAACAGTATTTCCACGGACAGCAACATTTTAGTACAAAATGGTTTAGTGCCCAAAGTAGCTAATTCTCTCATTGCAAACACCTAAGCCTCTTTAGGACAGCGCCAGTAAAAGAGATAAGAACCATATTAAATCTTCCAACAGAGCCAGGAGGCTCTTATCTGGGAGCACCCTGTAAGCCTGCAAACCCCCTGCCTCCGGTGCACTGCTCCTTCCAGGAAGCCCTTTCATTGGAGGTTAAAATAAATTACTGCCTTGGTTTCAGGAGAGAGCATGACACAAACGAGATAATATCGAGTAACGCTTCACCCTGAGTTTTAATAAGAAAGTCAGCTCTGTTTGTTGGAAGGCCCCTGTTGAGACCCATGACCTGGGATGGAGAGATGTCTCATGCACTGCCTCTAGCACGTCCTGGCCGTCGAGGTCTTCCTGCTACACAGGGACACTTCCTTCAGGAAGAACAGACGCACCATCACCCAGGCAGCTCCCGGAGTGAGGACCAGAGGGACGACGGGAGGGGACGGGTGTCCCCTGAAACAAGCTCCAGTAACAAGCACTTTGTTTCAGGGCCAGGTCTGAGCGCGACAGGCTGCGTCACCCACACCGCTGCCCTGGGTGTGCACTGAGCACCAACCCACTCCGGAGGGCACTCAACAAATATGATTTGGTCTCAGAGAAGTCAGAACTCTGGAGCCTCCTCCAGTCCCAGGAGAGAGGACCTGAGAGGGTGCAGGCGGCCACTTACACCGCGAATGTGTCCTGGAGAACGCAGTCCGCGAGGAACCAGCCCAGGCGGGGCACAGAAAAGCGAGCTGGAGCCCTCACGAAACTGGAGAGTGAGACCAGCCTGTGCCCTGTCCCCATCACGTTCCAGGTAGGACTTCAGGGCCACACGTTCAGGAGGCTCTGTTTCTGATTACCCACCCTCCGTCAAACCAAATGGTGCTTCAAAACGGAAGCAAAAGACAAGGTCACCAGGAGATCAGAGACCAGGCGCTCCCCAGACCAGGCCGAAAGGCAGTCCGACTCCAATCACTGCAGCAACAGAAAAGGCCACACACCTCAGGACAGGCATCAGCTCTGCAGAGGAAGTCAGAGGCTGACAGTGTGAAGGCTGGCGGGGGCCAAGGCACCCCTCCAAGTTGGGCTTCCCATCTTGTTTGCACAAAATTAGAGGTGCATATTTACATGCACTTTTAAACATGAAAGCAAAGGAATGATAAATCAAATAAATTATTTTACTAACTGCTTATAATTTATAAATACATTATAAGTTTCTCATTATAAACAGTGTTACTACTAACAAAAAATATTAGCTCTGGGGCAGAGGTAAGGGAGGTAGCTCTCTAGAGTAGGGAACAGCAGGCAAAATGGCTTTTCTCAATATATCCAATTTTGTATTTCAAGTGGGAACCATATACATATTTTCTATTAAAATATAAATAAATAAAGGATAAAAATTAAAAATGGTAGCCCCTAAAACTCAAAAAACAAATCAAAACAAATTAACTTCCCAGTAAATCAGGTCAGTGGCATGCCCACACAGAGGAAAGTCACGTCAAATGAATCACTTTGAATGAATTATTTTGACAGTTCAGTCTTTAGGTTGATATGCAGCCTATGGACAAAAAGGAATCCGAGACTCCATTCAATAATCATATCTTAGTGGGGCAGCTCGGTGCTTCAATCAGCTAAGCGTCCGACTTCGGCTCAGGCCATGATCTCACAGTTTCATAAGTTCGAGCCCAGCATCGGGCTCTGTGCTGACAGCTCAGAGCCTGGAGCCTGCTTTGGATTCTGTCTCTCTCTCTGCCTTTGCCCCTCCCCTGCTCATGCCTTGTCTCTCTCTCTCCCCCTCAAAAATAAATATTCAAAAAAATAAAATTAAATAATATTTTAGTGATAATGTCCACATTCATGGTGGATTCCTGCCCTCCCTGCAGCTGGGTCCCACCTTCCTGTCTCCCTGACTTCAGACATGGCCACGTGATTGACAGGCTGAGCCCTGCTGAAGTCAGCATGGGCCATGTCACTTGACGTGGGTGGAAATGCTGTTGTGTGCACAAAGTCTGGGTCTCTCCATCCTGACAGCCAGCCCTGGCTCCAGAAGGAGACACCGCCTCAGCCTGGGACTCTGAGTGACGACAGACCGCAGCCGGCCGTGACGGGCACGCGGTAGACCTCTGTTGTTGCGAACCATTGAGATGTGGGAGTATTCCCACAGCGTGACCTGGTTTATCTTTACTAATATCTCTACCAATATCAGCCAGGTAGTAAGTCATATAATTATTATACACAATAAGGAACAGAGTAATTGTGCTGTTAGGAACCAAGATTTTCAGTGCAAAAGAGACACAACTATATAATTCACTTTGAGTAATTGAGTTAAGGACCTTGTAATGTTTAATTTGAATTGTAGATACTAGTATAAACCCATCGCTTTCTCCTTATCTAAAAAGTATGTATTTTCTAACTCTGCTCATTGAAAAGGCCCAAAATCAATGATGATTCAGTAGCAATGAGCACCCCTAGTGCTCAGATTATGACTCTAAATACCATTTCTCACTGAAGAGAACCAAGGCTCTTTAGAAAAATAGCTCCTTCTAGGTCTGGAGAAAGAAATGTTCAAAATGAGTTTGAGAACATCTTATTGGCCTCAAAACACAGACACACACAGGCACTGAGAATTCACCTAAACGATAGGAGCCAGATGGATAGGGCTCTCCCTAGCCCAAGAAGAAAAATAATAAACATCAAAAAGATTACCGTTAACTGCAATGTGGTATCTTTGACTGGATTCTACAGAAAAGAGATGATGGTGGAAACGAGAAATACAAGTAAAATCTGCAGTGTAGTTAATATAATTATGTACCAATGCTGTTTCGTAAGTTTGACAAACACGCATGGCAGCGTAAGGACGTTGGCCTCAGTGTGTTCACAGTACATGGGGGCTCCGTGCTCTCTTGGCAACTTACTTCAAAACCTAAAATTACTCCAAAATATAAAAGTATTTTTAAAAATATAAATGACTGTGATGGATCTAATTGAAATAGATATAAATTTGTGGGTTCATCACGACATGGAAAAGACTCTTTGGCTATCTCTGAAGACTGCCAACTCATTTGTATGAATTTTAACAAATAAAGGGAAGGAATGAAGCATTTTTCTTGCCTTTTTTGTAGGGACTGTGTTTCAGGAGAATGAAATAGTTAATGAAGGCAGGACTGTCCTCAGTGGCACTGAAAAGTCAGTGAGTGCAAAAGAAATGATAGAATGTTCAAATTACCATGCTGTTGTTATAGCCACTATAGAAGGCATGGAAATATGGGAATGCCTAGAAAAGTTACAGATGCAACTATTGTCTGATCCAGCAATGGCATAGGTAGGAATCCATCCTGGTACATATTAGACATACACACCAAGCTACTCAGTGAAGTATAATTAGTAAGAGGGAAAGACTAGACTGAACTCAAGTGTTCATCAATGGAAACTGACTAAACAATAGTATACTCACAAAGTGGGACACACCACACAGCTGCAAAGTAGAAAAGACGCATTTCTCCGTGCATTTATCCAGAACGATCTCTGGAACAGTATTTGTGGGAAAAACGCAAGGTAGACAAAAACACATATGATATGTTCTTTTAAGATACGTGGAGACCTTTTTAAAACATGTGAATGTATATTTGAATATATAAAACTAAAGCAAATAATAAATTAAACAAATACATTTAGCAAATAAATGTATCAAGTTAATTAAAAGAATTTTTAATGGTTGCTATTAAAGGGAGACAGAATAGAGGCATAAGGAAAGAAGCCAAATTTTTATGAACACACCTTATTTTATAGGTTCAACTTCAGAAACAGGTAAATATTTTATATGTCTGTGAAAGAAAATTATATTAACATTCAATCCCTAGAATCCAAAGTAAGTGGAACCACAGGAACACAACTGTGTTTTGAGTTAATGACATCACCTCTTAGAGGGGAATTATTTCAAGTAATTTTAAATCACAGCAAGATAACTGTACATCCCTAATGGGAGAGAGTCTAAAGCAAACAGAACGGCAAGGGACCCCTCGATGAATTCAGGAGGCACAGCGTCTACCACGGCAGCAGTGCCCGGCGGGAAGAGTGAACGTAGTGACATTAATCTGTGTGTGTACGCATGTTGTGAGGTGCAGCAAGTCAGTAATTTGTTGGTATAATTAGGAAATGGGAGAAAGAGAGATATAGATATAAGACCAAAGAGGTTGAGCAAAAATTCTGTAGCCTTTCATTTTAATTGAAACTGCTGTATGAATCCATAATTTCTTTATTACTAGAAACATGCGTGTTTCCTAACCTGACTACTGAAAAGGTATAAAAACAATGACCAATCCACTGGCAAGAAGCCTCCCTACCATCCTATTTCCTATAATACTGTGTCCCGCTAAGACTAAACAACCCTTCTTAGAAAAACGCGTGACTCGGGAAGACAGAAAACGTTCGAGATGTGCCCAGAACATTTTGTCTTAGCAGAAAACAAAGATGCTATCAAAGACCAGGGTCATATCACAAGTACTCAGCATCCAGTGTGAAGACGCTCCCGTAAGCCCGAGGTGAGACAATTTCAGAATCAATAAAGGGAACGACGGCAACCGTTTAGATGCATCAAACTGTTCAAAGCCATGGGCTATAAAGGTAATTTTCAAAAACTCACTGGTCACCTCTGGAGCATGCTAGAGATCGTGGCATTATCTTGAAGCTGGTATATAAAAGATAGGACTCGAGCATTTATTCTGCCTATCCTGTATGAACTTCATCTTAGGATAGCTAAATCATCAGTGAGACATTTCTTTTTTGTAGAAGTAGAACATCTAATAAAGGGAGAACTACTAAAATCACCAGTTTGAGATCAATCCTTAATAAAGTAATGAATTTAGGCAATGGTCATCGAAGGTTTATAGCATCCTAACAAGAGAGAGAATCAGATGCCATCGCCTCTGGGTGGAGGTGCACACACACCTGCCTGTCACTACAATAACGAACCCACAACCTTGATTCTGCATGAAACTCTAGATCTAATCATCAGCTCACAGGAGCTACAAGGGAAAAGTCACACGCGCGCGCGCGCACACACACACACACACACACACGGCATGCAGTCACCAAAACCCACACCAGGGAAGCCTGCAGGGCTGGCGAAGAGGTGTGAGAATGCACAAGAGGAGGGAGAAGAAAAGGGAAACAAAGGCAGACGAGATGGAGAAGTCAAACCGTGGGAACGAGCACAAAAAGAAAAGTGCAGATAAAAGATGATGTACACAAAACCACAAGACACAATCTGCAATTGCCACAGGACACGGGTCGCAGCGCCTCTGACCAGCCGGTGGTGGGAAGCAGGGGAAGGGGCAGGGCCATCTCTCACTAACTCACTTAACAGTTGTAACAGATGAATGCAGTGTGTGGACCATGTTTGGCTCCTGATTAAAAACAAACCAACTGTAAAACTACATCTTCTGAGGAAATCTGGGGAAATTGAACATAGTCTGGGTATAGATTATATTAAGAAATCATTGTTAATCCTGCTGAGTGTGACCATGGAATTATGATTATGTTTTTCTTATGTCCTCATCTGTGAGAACTAGACATGCAAGTACTTGTGGGAGAAATCCACACGATGGTTGGCATTTGCTCTAAATTACTCCAGAAGAAAATCCTCCCGAGGGTACATGAGGGAGCCAGGGGTGGGGGCGAGTGTCACCTGGCGCGGACACTGGGAGAGGGGGCTTGGACGTTCCTCCGCCTTTCTCTCCATCCCCTTCTCTCCATCAGGTGCACTAGGCAGTGCGTGTGTGCGAGAAACTTCCATTGCACTCCCCCACCCCCTCGCCTGGCTATGTTGAAAGATGTGTAGCTCAGCACAGGGCTGATCTGACCCCTTCATGTTGATTCACGGGGGACAAAGCGCCTCTTCTTAGCCAAAGGCGCTATTCCCACAGGCCTAGATTCCACCGCTGGGTCATGTCTTCCTTTGGGAATTACAAGTCTGTTCTAGAGGTTGCCGTGGAAGTGGCTAACCTCTGGGGCAGCACCTGGGGCGTCTGGGAGCAGGCTCTGCAGGGTGGGACTCCAGGACGTCAGAACCCACCCAGTAAAGGGACAGGCCATGTGCCTGAGCTGATCTGCATGCGGGTTTCTGCTTCCCAGTTTCAGCCAGGCACCGGCATCTGAGGCCTGAGCTCCGGGGGTGGGGGCCACGTCTGTTACAGACGTCCATTCCTGCAGCACAGGCACGTTCCTGGGCGCGGCGACTTCAGCAGGGTCTGCACCGCGAGCCAGGTTCCACTGGCCAGGGGCTCAGGGTGATCCCAGCGGGGCAGCCCCTGGCAGTAAGGCCCGGGACACCTGTCCAGGGCAGAGAGGGTACACTGCCATGCCCACGTGGCTCTGTAGACTGCAGGCTGCCAGGGACAGGAGTCCAGAGAAGGACATCAGAGGAGCCTTTGTGAGCCGGCTGGGGTCCACGGGGGGGGGGGGGGNGGGGGGGAGTAATGAGGGGGTAGGTTGGCCAAAGCAAAGAGCCAGAAGCAAGGCTAAGCATGGGTCAAAAGGCCAAAGGATGAGGAGTTCTCACAGTGACCATGACCTTGACTATGCTCACAGACCAGTGAGGTCCACAGAGTAGGGCACCAGAGACACAAACACACCTCACACTCAAACCCCACCCCTCCTCTCTTCCTGCTGGGCAGCACCAGAGCCAGCACTGAAGCGGGGCTCGCACGTGCTCAGTTGAATGTCCACAGCCTCCGAAGCTGCGCAGCACACGCGGGTTTCAGAGACGGCCTGAGATGAAGTCATCCACTCTTTTGGTTTCTTTGCCTTGGTTCCAAAGTGACCACTAAAAGGGCAGAATCGAACCTAGGCAGCACCCCGCAGAATGAAAGAATATAACTTACCGCTTCCCGTGTCACTGCCTGGGCACCCGCAGTGTGGGGAAGGGAGGTGGGGGGAGGCAGCAGGGACGGAGGGGTCTGCTGCCTCAGGAGGCTCTAGAGCAGCAATGCTTACCCTGCGAGATGCACTCAGGCCCCAGCGGCTGCATCCTCAGCTGTCAGTCCCGGGGCTCTGTGATGTCACCCAGAAAAGAAGACTGTGGATAGAACTAAGGTTACTCATCTGTTGGTCTCAAAGTAGTAAGACTGTCATCGATTATCCGCATAAACTCAGTCTAATGAGCCCTTACAAGCAGAAGAGAAAGTCAGGGAACTGAAGCATGAGAAGCACTTGAACTGTGACCCTTGGCCTATTAGAATCAGAGAAATTCTACCAAAGATCTCTACCAGAGATCCGGCCTGGCCACAGGAGTCGGCCCTTCTATCCCGTCGGCAGCCACGGGAGTGGAGAGGGGCCGTGGGAAAGGCCTGGTGTCGTCCACCGGGAGCGCCGTGGTCACCTGCTCAGACCTAACGGCAGGTGCGGAGGCTGCTCCGGCTAAGAGCGGCCTGCCCTCCCTTGTTCAGTGAGCACATCCTCCCTCGGCACCCGGGGTGCATCGGAGCACCCGGGCACTAAATACACAGTTTCCCAGCACCACGTCCTATAAAATCCGGCTTGCTGGGTCAGAGGAGGACAGGGGTGGCCCCCGCGTGGCTGGGTCACCACGCGGCCGGCGTGGACAACAAGTGGACTCGGGGACACCAAGTGGCCGGGGCAGGGGACAGCGGAAGCGGCACTGAAGGCAGCAAACACAGCTCACTCTCGTCCCCACTCAGCTGGCGGAGACCGCGGCTCTTCCCCAAGCTACCCCTGTCCTCGCGGGCCTCCCTCATCATCATGCTGATTTCAGAAATTCTTTTTTATTTTAATGTTTTATTTACTTCTGAAAGAGACTCTCTCTTTTGAGAGAGACAGAGCGTCAGCAAGGGAGAGGCAGAGAGCGAGGGAGACACAGAATCCAAACCAGGCTCCAGGCTCCGAGCTGTCAGCACAGAGCCCGACATGAGGCTCGAACTCACGAACTGTGAGACTGTGACCTGAGCTGAAGTCGGACGCTTAACCCACTGAGCCACCCACGCACCCCGATTCAGGAATTCTTAAGCACACAGATAAGCTGCAGCAACACCATCACGTGCCCCTCCCACCTATCCCCCCGAGATGGCCAGCATTCCTATTTTGGCTAGAGCCTTCCAAAATTTCAAAATCTCATATTCATTTACATTGTACGAGTTATATCATAATGACTGCAGGTCTACTTAACATTTACCGATTATGAGCCTCTTTCCCTGAGCTAAATACACCTCCTTTCCCATCCAGGCTCCCCTGGAGAGCCAACCGGCTGGGTCCTTGTGCACAGTCTAGACTTCATTTTCTAAAGCTCAACTTACAGGGAAGATTCCAGGTCTTTCCTACAGAAAGTCCAAGCCTGCAAAGAAGTGCATTTCATTCATTTGGAAAGGTCCTGCAGAACACGCTGGCTGCCCAGCAGCATCCGGGAAGCGGGCAGGTCTGTGCTGGAGATGGGAAGGCCCCCCGTGCGGTCAGAGGGGTGGGACGGGGGCAAGCCCGTCGCCCCGAGAAGGAGTGGCCACCACGGGCCTGGGCGCCAAGGTCCAGCATGGGCTGGGCTCCTTGGGGCCAAGTCCAGGTGCCCCTGCACTCAGGCGCTCTGTCCTTGCTGAGTGGGGCCACTCTGCGCCCTCGCCCGTCTCCATCTGGTGGGACGTCACATCGGATAGTCCAACCGCTGCTGAGTACGCACACGGTATACGATGCCGCCTCAACTTTGGTTTCCGTTTGTCTGGAAAGACCTACAGTAAAGGGAAAATGCGCACCGTGAAGCCCCCAGTAGCTCATCCTGTGGTGTCCGAGGCGGCTACAAATGTCTGCAGACCTCCTTACCTGAAATCTGGAGCCAGTGCTCCGTACGAAAGCCCCCGAAATGTGAGTGACACTGTGGGGTCTCAGGGAAAGCACAGAGCAGTCCGTGGCGCCAGAACATTTTCCTAAATATGCGTCTTACACCCACCTTAACAGCTTCTGGATGGCTGGGTCTGCAGAGCCCCAGGCAGGTCAGCCTGACAAAGGCCACAAGTCCCTCCCCCGCCATGTCTGCCTGCTGACTGACCGCAGCCTCCAGCACCGCACGCCTGCGCTCACGTCTTCCTACCTGCACGGAGCCCATGCTGCCAGTGGCGACGTATGGCATCATCATTCCCGGGACCGGCTTGCCCTACTGGCCAGGCCCAGGAGCGGCCTGTGGGCGGGAACAGTGTGCAGCACAGGAGGGGACACAGGGAGGCACTCAGCACCCGGATGAGCACAGAGCAAATCCTCAGCCAAGTCCATCTTGCCACCGTCATCGCTACAAACCCTGCTGCACTCAGCCGGCCTCGCCGTGGCCCCAGTGCTGCTCACAGAGGGCGCTCGGCCCATCTCCAACCTGGCTCCGAGCCTGTCCTTCCCCACAGGGCTGTCACCCTGTTCCCCTGGAAAATAAACACCAGCACCAACCGCTCCGAGCTCCCACTGGGTTCAGGGCGAGGGCGTGCCAACGTGCAGCCCCGTGCTGCCCACAGCAGGAACACTTTGAAGACACCCCCAAACCCGGCGCCCGGGCGTTGATATGCACAGGCTGTGTTCCTGGAGACATTTTACAACAAACCTAAGTCTCTGATGTTAATTTTAAAAGCTCTTCTGTTTGTATTCCAGAGCCACGCCGGCACGGGGAAGAGATTCTGCTCCAACATGAGAAATGTGTTTCACATGATGGAGGGAAATGTGGTCTGGAGCCACGAAGAAAGCAAAGTATACAGATGCCAAGTAAGACAAGATGTGCTGACATTTTAAACGCAGAACAGAGCCACAAAAAGTAAATAAGTAGTGTGTGTAGGAAAGCGAACTTACACCTGTTGTGGATTTATAAGGCCTCCAAATCCTTCTGCACAGGAGAAACACAGAGCCCCTCCCCCATGCCAATGCCAGGGAACAGCCGCGGGCGTCCCGCACCGTGTGAAGCTGGGACTCGGGTATCCGTGCATTTTCTCTGCGTTTGCACTTTACGCGGTCTCAGCCCTAGGAGTGGGGGCGTTGGGCGGCCACAGAGACCTCCCGTAAGCCCGAACAACCTTGCCCAGTAGGACCATAGCTCCCTTTTAACAAATCAGAAAGAGACGCGGAGCGCCTGCGGGGCTCAGCCGGGTAAGCGTCTGACCCTTGATTCCGGCTCAGGTCATGATCTCACAGTTCATGGGTTCCAGCCCCGCATCGGGCTCTGCACTGTCACTCTCTCTCCCTCTCTCTGCCCCTCCCCTGCGCTCAGCCTCCCTCTCTCTCTCTTTCTCAAAATAAATAAACATACACACAAAGGAAGAGACATGCAAGACATTAACGAGCTCGCTCTGTATCACACAGTCACTACCCTGCAGAGCAGGGCCAAGGCGCCACCATGCTCCTCAGCCCGCAGACCCTCTCCTCCTCGCTGCCCCCATGGTGGACGACGGCCGGAGGTGTTGGCCAGAAAACCGCTAACCCCAGCGTGGAGCGACATGGGCCCCCGGCTCCGAGCGGCGCTGGGCTCCTGCAGCCGCACCCAGGACTGGCCGTTCTCGGGGGGGAAGGACCAGGGTCCCTCCGTGTCTTCCCAAACCTCCCCTGACCTCCCAACCAGCAAACACGGGTCTGTACCCAGCCTGCAGGGAGCACGGAGGAGCCGCCCACACTACTCACGTCTTCTGCCCCGGACAGTGGCGGGGACTCGGGGCGGCGAGGGCCTTGGCTCCATCCGAAACACACTGGCAACAACGTCCAGAGCCCCAGCGGCAGGGGCTCACCTGCCTGGGGGCAGGGACGGTGCCCCCAGCTCCGCTTGGCCATCCCACTGGCTCTGCCCCCTTCCCCACGTCCCTGGACGCTGCCCCACTGTGGGGTCCGCCTTCCTGCTGTCCCTGGGGTGGGCCAGTCAGTTCCACGCTGGGCTGGCCGGGAGCGGGTCCCATGGGCAGAGCACGGACCACCGCTCAGACCCCAGCGCTGCCCAGGGGCCCCCTTCTTGGCAGAGCTGAGGGGCTCCTGCCACTGACTTGGGCGGGCTGGTGGCTCTCCCTGAATCGGGCTGTGGGCTGCGGGGTCCTGCTCCTCCGGCTGCAGCTCTGTCGGACCCCAGGAGGCACGGAGACCAGCCAGGCCCCCTCCAGGAGGGGAGGGCAGGGGATGCGTCCCCAGCTCACGGTCACCGTCGTGCTGCAGACCCCAGCCTCTGCCTCGGCGGCACCCCCTCGCCTGTCCTGCCTTCTGATCTCATGGTTATTCGGGGGCTTTGTGAACACTTTTAACTGTGGTGAATTAGCCTGAGAGCGATCGTATCAGAGACTCAAGGCCTTCTGTGGGGGAGAAAACCAACCACCAGGAGACCTTTGTCCAGCTGACAAGGAACCCGAGGCCGTGGGAACAGCGGGGCGATGCTCGTGGAGGAAACGGCTGGTTCCCGGGCCCAGGAGTCCGCCCCCCAATCCCCGCCTCCCCGGAGCTCGCTCCCTGCCAGCAACACCCAATGACGCCCCCCAGGACGGCCACAGAGCGTCAAGAGCCGCTGATTTGGGACCCTGAGTCTGTGTGCACCCCGATTACGATGAGCTTATTAGTCAAATAAAAGTACCGTGGGCGCGCTCTGACTGCAGCCTGTGTGCCAAAAATCAATTTCAGATTAATTGAAAGGAAGAACTTAATGAACAGACATAGTTCTCACTCACTAGCTAACAGGGCCAGGCAGTGTCTGGGCCACAGCGTTGACCTGTGAAAACCACACAGCCAGAAGGGTGCCCGGGAACGAGGATGCGAACGAACCCGGGGCTGGGGGAGGGCGGCCCCCACTGCCCCGTCTAGTCCCCCTCCGCCCTCCAGCCCCAAATGTACCCCCACCCAAGGTTCCCGAGAAGCGGAAGCTCAGGGTAAGGGTGAGATCATCCGAACGCCTGGTCTCTGCATTGAGCCAACAAGTGCACTGAGTTTGAAGGCCAGGATGAGTAATTCTTGGCGAACATCTCAGGTTAATCCTTCTTTGATGATTAAGAATCAAACACCGAGAGATAAATAACGTAGTGCATCACGGACACGACCAACACGAGCAGGGCGGACCGTCGTGTTGCGGCAGGAAGAAAACAGTCCTTAACCACATCCCGTCTTGTTTCATCGGGCCCTGCACCCGCCAAGTGCACGGCGCTGGGGCCGAGGCCATCACTGTGGGTGGCAGACGGGAAAGGGACCCCCACAGCCACAGAGCCTGGAGAGGGAAGGCATAGCTGGCCCCACTGGACCCCGCCGCCCAGAGGGACCCCACAACGCCCAGCTTCCCAGAGCGTGGACTCTCCCCTCCCCAAAATGTGGATGCAAGGGCCACACGCTCTGAGCATCAAGATATTTCTTTTTAAGAATTTCAGCTTCTTGAGCCAGGCTTCTGCCCAAACCAACCCCGTGAAACAGAATTGGGAGACGTTGCCCGCCCACCAGGAGCTGCTCACAGGCCGGCAGTGAGTCCTCAGACAGTGGGGCCCCCTAGAAGGCGGCAGCTGCCACGGGGCCAGCCCAGGGGTCGGCCAAGCCAGCCCCACCTGCCAAAGGGCCCTTCCAGCCGTCCTCACAGAACGGGAGGCCAGGAGCGCCCCTGGAGTCGGGGCTAAAACGGGGTCAGGGAGAGGCCAAAAGGAGTGGGGAGAGCCCAGCGCGGGGCCAGGGAGCCAGGCAGGGAGGGGGTGCTCACAGGAACTACGTGGCGGGTGGAAGAGGGACCCCACCAGTCTGCCCGTGTCCTTTGTACAAATGACCTCATTCGGCAGAAGGGGCTTTACAGATGCGATGAAGCGAACGACCCGACGCAGGGTGGCCCGGGGTTATCCGGGGGCCCGTATGACCCACAGTCTGCAAAAGAGGGCAGCGGGGCCACATGTGTCCAGATGTGGGGAAGCTACAGGGCCGTGGGGTTGCGGGCCAGGGAGGGTGGGCACCCCTCGAGGCTGCTGACCAGGGAACAGATTCTCCCTGGAGCCCCGCCCACCCCTTTGGGACCCGTAAGACAGTCATTTGTGTTGCTCTAAGCCACTCGGTGGATGGTGATGTGTTACCGCGGCCACAGGACCCTGAAGTGACCCGTCGGCGCCGGGGCTCCCTCTGCTCGGCGGGCAGGGACAGAAGCAAGCTTCTCAAGGGACTCTGGGCCCTGAGTCCCCGCAGCAGCCCAGGCAGCCTCCTGGGGCTGGTGTTCCCAACCCGTCTGGGGAGGACAGGGACGGAAAAGTTGAGGCCAGTCGCTCCCGAGCAGGACAGGCCGGGTGCTCCCTGGGGACAGCGAGCCCCAGGGCAGGGAGGACCGGGGTGGGAACTGTGGATGTTCACCTGGCTCAGGGTCCCCTTGGCCTGAGAAGGGAGGAGGGGCCTGACCCGGACTGGAGCCTGGACGGTGAGAGGTGAGGATCCCAGGGGAGAATACAGAGGGGAGGCCGCCGTGGGACGCAGGGGAGGGAGGAGGAGCCTGCTTCATCCCCAGACGCACCGCCTGCCAAGCAGCCAGGGGCCAGGAGCTAAGCCAAACGTGACGTCACATCTGGAAGACTCCTGGGAAATTCTCCGTCGTCACGCATGTGCAGAATACCCAGAAAACTACACCTTGTTCACAAATGCAAACCGCTCCAGTGGCTTCTGGAAACTTCTTTAGTTTCACTGTGGAGGAAGGCCCGGCACTCCCAGCCCCCAATTTGGCCGGTCTCTGCCTTATTTGGTTTTGTTTCCGAGAGCAGAGCTCCCTGTAAATGAAAGTTTCCACAGGAGATCAATGGAAGGTTGCTCACAGCAGACGTGTCTGAGCCAGTGCGTGTACAGACTGGGGGGGCGGTGGCTGCTGACGGCCTGGAGAGGGTCTGCCCACGCCTACCCGGCCCCCGGCACGGAGGGACTTCTCCAGGGCCTGTGTGACGGGTGTGTGAGCTGCCCTGGTGTGAGCACCGAGCACGGTCTGGGCAGGAACTCGGCTCCCTGCGGCAATGGCAGGCCACCCCTCCCTCCAAGGACGGGGCACAGGAGGCAGCCAGGGGGCGAGGGCACAAGAGGGCCCTGGCAAGCTCACCTGACCAGGGGGCCTGGCTGCTGGGTGTGTGGGGAAGAGCTGGGAGAGGGCAGGGCAGCGAGCTCGTCTGCCCTGGGGGCCCTGCCCTGCCTCAGGCCACTGGGGGAGACGGGGCAAGACCTGCCTCCCAGGCTTGAGGCACCTTCACCTGAGTCCACACCCCAGCCTTGGAGACTGTCGTCACTAGCTCCCTTCTTTTTCTTTTTTTAAGTTTATTTATTTATTTTGAGAGAGAGAATGAGTGCGCTAGCAGAGAGAGGGAGAGGGAATCCCAAGCAGGCTCCACACTGTCGATGTAGAGCCCAACACAGGGCTCGATCCCATGAACCATGAGATCATGACCTGAGCCAAAATCAAGAGTCAGAGGCTCAACCGATTGAGCTCCCCCAAGAGCACCTTGTCCCCTTCTAGGGTTAAATGGTGTCCCTTCCAACTAAGGGAATTCAGCGAGGCAGGACACAGGGGATAGGGCTTCAATGCCCAGAGCCGTGTCCCCAACGTTGACCCTGAAACTCTCTGACACAGGGTTTTAGGGACAACGGTGTGGAAAGGATCCAGGGTGGTGTGTCAGAACAGAGCATCATGGGACCCTCCCCAGTCAGAAGCCCCCACCCCACCTGGGGACAGGTAGGTCAGACACAGCCACAGGTGTCTGTCCCTGGACCAGTGTGGCACACTCTGTCCCCCCCACCCTCCCTCCAGAACCTCAGTCCCCCAGCCCGCCTCTCTGCCTACAGCACTTATGTCTCCAGCCCCCAGGACTGTTCTGAGAACAACTGAGGAGAATTTGCATTTTTGAAGACCTCGAAGAGGGTGCTGGCCAATCCCCATGGGGGAGGGTCAAGTGCAGGTCTAGACAGAAGGGTTGTGGGTCAGGACGCATCTCCTCTGCCTCAATTCACCCTCTGCTCCCCTCCTCACTCCCACTGCCTTCTGGAGCACCCAAATGCCCCTGGAAGAGGTCCCCGCCCATCCCTGATCGCCCCCCAGTGTGGGCTAGTGTGTCAGAAAAGTCAGCCACGTTGGGGGGGGGGTGGTCCCCAGGACCAGGACCTAACAGCATTATCACAGCCTTCAAGAACAGAGGCATCCGACGGTAATGTGCTTTGGAGGTTTCTCTCGGAGCAGAAAGAACGAAATTTGCTTCTTAGTGGGGCAATATTAGTTCAGCACCAAACAGAAAATCACCACCAGCCTTCAAATGAGCACTTTCATCCCACAGCCACCTTCCTGTCTGGGTCTAAATAAATAATGAGGGCATTAATACAAAACACAGCTATTTGCCTTAAAGAATAGAATTTCAAATCCCACAAAAACAGTTGCTGGTGTTTCAAGCTTTGATGAGAACAGAACAGGTTTACACCAAATTGTATCTTCAATATGTTAATTAAACCAATAAAGAGTAACTGTATTTGAGTCTTCTAACCTAATAATAAAGAAGACATGTTTGGCCGACTGTTTAAAGTGCTTGATGGAATATTTTCTATGCTTTATTTGCATACTGAATAAATGCAAGACTAACATTTCAAGTTTTAGTAAACTGCTCAGAATTCCATGGATGAAGAGTTCTGTGCAAACACTCCGCTGTAATTAACTTTTGTTGTTTAGAAAACCAAGGCTATAAAAGTCTATTTAATCAAACTTCCCTCCGTGTGCCTTTTTTTTTAATTACACTTAAAAATCCATACACTGAGGGTCTCATTTCAACCACAGACAGTGAGATCATCGGACTAACTTCCCTAGGAGAATCGCAAATTGAAAAGAAGACAATTAGCAAAACTGAATTCTGGAACTCACATAAAAACATCAGAGACCATTAGGTTTGATTCACGAGCATTACGTTTTATCTGCCATTTCTAGGTGTGGGCTAGTGCCGGTCCATGCTCCACGTGGCCCGTAAATGGACAGGACTGTGAAGAGCTCGAACCACGCACAGCCGACCATGTCTCATTTCCTCCAAGCCTCAGCCCACGCTTAAGAGCACCATACACCTGATGTGATTTCATTCCTTGAAGAGAAAACAGTGGTTCTAGAGATCTACTGCTACACCATAAATCACCCCCAAAACGTAGGCGTTCAAGACAGCGAGAAGGTCTTATTTGTCCTCTCAAGGTCTGAGGCTGACGGGGCTCAGCTGTGGGCTCCCCTCCAGGTCCGAGACTGTTGCTCATGTGCTCACACATGTAGAGGCCATCGGCATGCGGCCTCTCCACACACTATTCCTGCGTCCGAAGGGAAGCTGTCCCTCGAGATGACACAGCCCGGTCTCTCAGAGGGTCACGTCTCCAAGAGCACAGTCCCATCCAGGGTCACAGAGAGAGGATCCAGGCCCCACCTGCCGACGGGAGCATCAGCCTCATGCTGGAAGGAGAGCATGGAGGATGGGAGCTCGCCGTGCCATGCTGGAAAACACCACCTGCTCACAAGCTCTGTTCCCTTCTGAGCATAAAGTGCCCAAGTGCCTGTCAGCACCCGTGTCCTCAGCTTTGGACCAGTAGCCACATCTGCATCAACTCACATGTCCCATGGGCGGCACAAATCCCATTCTTAAGTGCTAGTGGCTGACTGGGTCCCCAAAACCCAGATGCAGAAGTTCTGGCCCCCAGGGCCTCAGATGGTGACTGCCTTTGGAGAGGGAGCCTTTAGAGAGGTGACGAAGGTCACTTGGGTGGACCCTGATTCAATATGGCAGAGGAGGACATGGGACAGAGACACACACAGACCCCATGAGGACACAGGGCGAAGATGGCCGTCCACACACCAGTGGGGAAGCTGATGCCTTGATCTCAGACGTCCAGCCCCCGGGACTGGGAGATCATGAAGTTCTGATATTTCCCACCACGCGCTCTGTGGTTCCAGTTCTGACAGCCAAGCAAAGTCCTACCATAGAGTCAGCTACCCACGCTGCAACCTCAGGAAGCTGCTATCATCCAGGGGCCACGTCCTCACCCCTGCACCAACTGATGTCATCCAGGGGCCACGTCCTCATCCCTGCACCAGCCAATACCCACTCCCGTGGCGCCCTGCAGCCCGCCTCCACCATGGACAGCGACACATCCCCTGCACGAGCCTCCCACCCGAGCCTCCCCACGCACCCGGCAGCCCCCGTGGCCATTCTGAAAGACAAGGCAGACGTGTCCCACCTCTGCCCTCGGGAAACCCCAGGGCCCCCGAGCCTGGCACCGAGGCACAGGAGGCAGCCAGATGCCATGGGGGAGGGGGTCAGTCCCAGCCCCACTGGATGCGGCACAGCCTTGGGGGAGCGGCTAACATGTGCCCCACTGCCTCTGTGCCCCATCCTCCTTGTCCTCCCGGGGCGGGCCCCTGAGGAGTGAGCCCCCCAATAGCCCTGCACAACCCTCCACTCACCTCCCGCCCCAGGCGGCTGAGGGGGCCAGTGCGGGGCAGGGGACCCACCCCCACCATGTCTTTCCTCTTCTCTGCCTCAGGACTCCCTGCGCTGCCATCGGGCTCTCTCAGCCCCCACAAGGCACAGCCCAGAACTGGTCTCCTGGGCATTTATCCCAGAGACCCGAAGACCCATTTTCACACCAAGACCTCTAGAGGGTGCTTATAGTAGCTTCGTCATAATCACCAAAAACTGGCAGCAAAATGGATGTCCTTCCACACGTGATGGAGAAAGAAAGAGCAGTACATCCACCATAAGGAATACTGCTCCGGGACGAAAGGCAACCGTTAATTCACACAACCATGTGGACCCAAGTGAAAGAAGCCAGGCCGGACAGGCTACGTATTGTCTGGTTCTATCGATGTGACCGCTGGACCAGCCCTAGCAAGCAGACGGGACCGACCGGGGAGAGCACTACGTGGCAGAATGTGACAGCGATGGACCTGTCCCGATGGACAGTGAATGTCGATGTGTGCAACGCTTTAAAAAACTCAACCCAAAGGACAGAGGATTCCAGGATGGGATCCCAACTGCAATCAAATTATTACAAATACAAGCACACCTCATTTTACTGCACTTCACTTTATGACGACTCACAGATATTGTCTGTTTTATAAATTGTAGGTTTGCGGCAACCCTGCATCCAGCCATCAGTGTCATGTTTCCAACAGCATGTGCCCACGTGGTGTCTCTGCGTCACATTTTGGTAATTCTCCCATTAACTGAAACTTTGTCATTTCTATTATATTTGTTATGGTGACCTGTGATCAGTGATCTCTGATGCTACTACTGTCATTGTCTGTGGTGCCATTGACTGCAGGCATATAAGATCGCAAACGTAATATGTCATGTGTGTCCTGACTGCTCAACCAGCTGGAGGTTCCCACATCTCTTCCCCTCTCCTTGGGCCTCCCTATTCCCTGACACAAGACAATTCTGAAATTGGTTCAGTTTTAAAAACCCTGCAGTGGTCTCTAAGTGAGCAAGTGAAAGGAGCAGTCATACAACTCTCACTTTAAATCAAAAGGCAGACATTTGCCAGCGGAGTGAGGAAGGCATGTTGAAAGCCAAGACAGGCTGAACGCGAGGCCTCTTGCACCAAATGGTGAGCCAAGCCATGAACGCAAAGGAAAAGTTCTTGAAGGACATTAAAAATGCTATTCCCACGAACACACAAATGAAGGAAGGAGAACAGCCTGATTGCTGATTCGGAGAAAGGCCTAGTGGACAGGGCAGAGAATCAAACCAGCCACAACATTCCCTTAAGCCAAAGCCTATTTCAGAGCAGGGGCCTAATTCTCTTCCATCCTATGAAGGCTGAGAGAGGTGAGGAAGCTGCAGGAGAAAAGTTTCAAGATAGCAGAGGCTGGTTCATGAGGGTTAAGGAAAGACTCCATCCCCACAACAAAAGAGTACAAGGTGAACAGCAAGTGCTGATGGAGAAGTGGCAGCCAGCTCTCCAGATCTAGCTAGGATAATTCATGAAAGTGGTTACACTCAACAACAAATGTTCAGTGTAGACAAAACAGCCTTCTATTGGAAGAAGATGCCATCTAGGGCTTTCAAATGCCTGGCTTCCAAGCTTTTTTGTTTTTGTTTTTTTTTACTTAATTAATTTACTTCTGTGAGAGAGAAAGAGAGAGGGAGATACAGAATCTGAAGTAGGCTCCAGGCTCTGAGCTGTCAGCACAGAGCCCGATGTGGGGCTCGAACCCACAAACCATGAGATCATGACCTGAGCCGAAGTCAGACGCTTAACTGACTGAGGCACCAAGGTGCCAAGCTTTAAAGTCCAGGGTGATTCTCTTGTTAGGGGCTAATGCAGCTGGTGACTTTAAGTGGAAGCCAATGCTTGTCGACCATTCTGAAAATCCCAAGGCCCTTAAGAATTATGCTTAAATCACTCAGCTTACGCTCTATCAGCGGACTATCAAAGCCTGGATGACAGCCTCTTTGCAACATGATTTACTGAATGGTTCAAGCCCACTGTTGAGATCTGCTGCTCAGAAAAAAAGATTCCTTTTGAGATATTACTGCTCACTGGCAGCGTACCCAGTCACACCCAGGACCTCTGACTGAGGCACAACAAAATCAATGTGTTTGTGCCTACGAACACAACATGCATTCTGCAACCCATGGATCAAGGAGTCATTTTTGACTTTCAAGTCATACCATTTAAGAAATACACTTCATAATGCCCTCGCTGCCACAGACAGTGATTTCCTCTGACAGATCTGGACAATGGAAGTTGAAAATCTTCTGGAAAGGACTCACCATTCTAGAGGACATTAAGAACATTTGTGGGGGCACCTGGGTGGCACAGCCAGTTAAACATCTGACTCAGTTTCAGCTCAGATCATGATCTCATGGTTTGTGGGTTGGAGCCCCATGTCGGGCTCTATGCTGACAGTGAGGAGCCTGCTTGGGATTCTCTTTCTGTGCCTCCTGCATTCTCTCTCTCTGTCTCAAAATAAATAAACCTTTTTTAAAAAGGACATTTGTGATTCATGGAAAGAGGTCAAAATGTCAACATCAATGGGAGTTTGGAAGGAGTTGATTCGAACCCTCTGGAGACTTGGTGGAGGAGGTAACTACAGATGTGGTGGGAACAGCAAGAGCGCCGGAGTCAGAAGTGGAGCCTGCAGATGGGCCTGAATGGCTGCAATCTCACGCTAACACTTGAGTGGATGAGTACTTACTTCTTACAGAGGAGCAAACAGTGATTTCTTGAAATGAAAGCTACTCCTGGTGAAGATGCAGTGAAGGCTGTTGAAATGACAACAGAGGATTTGGAACATGACCTACACTTAGAGGATATGGCAGCGGCAGGCTCTGGGAGGATGGACTCCAATTTCGAAAGAAGTTCTATGAGTAAAATGCCATCTATCAAGCCACACAGCCTCCTACAGAGAACTCGTTCATGAAGGGAAGAGATCATCGACGCAGCGAACTTCTCTGTTGTCTCACTTCAGGAAACAGCCACGGTCACCCCACCTTCAGCACCACCACCCTGATCAGCCAGCAGCCGTCAACATGGAGGCAAGACCCTCCAGCAGCGAAAAGATTATGACTCACCGGAAGCTCAGAGGATGGTATCATCGGCTGGCAATCGCTGCTGGGGTGTTGTTGCCCTCAGACAACAGTGGTGCGGGATATATGTGCAGGATATATATGCCATGTGTATTCAAGTATCTATAATTAGTTTTCGTCCATCTGGATCTGAATCATCCTAGACATAAGTTCATACCAATGTTTCAGATTCCAGTACAGGAGCATGTGGTCCGCCCTGGCCTTCCCCTTCGCTCTTCTGTGACCTTCCTCCCTTCCTGGCTGCTTCCAGTGTCTCTTCTGAAAGAACACTAATCCCATGTGCATGGCGCATGACCTAATCACCTCCCAAAGGCCCACCTCCTACCACGCCATCTTGGAAGTTAGGTGTCAACACACGAATCTGGAGGGAAGCTAATACTGAGACCACGGCTCAGGGGGAAAGTCCTCTCGTGATGCTTCGTCATTACACCAGGAGATTCATGGGGACTCTGCGGTCACAGTGGCTACAGGGACAGGTAGAACGGGAGCAAGTTGAAGACAGTTATGTAATTGCCACTCTAGAGTATTTTTTAAAAGACCTAAGATGTAAATTGCCTGGTTGCAAATCACACTTGGGCTATTTATAAAACGTGTGATGTTGAGCAAGTCACTTCCACTCTGAGCTTCTGTCTCCTTGTTCGTGGAATGACATCAACACCTGCTGAGGCACCATGTCCTGGTCAGATGCCCTGGTCACACTGAAGGCTCCAGGTTTACAGAGAAAGGCCAAGGTTGTCCCGCTTGGGCAGGCGGATTCCAAGAACTCGTTGCAGACATATCCCCTCTGCATGGCATGCAGATGTCAGCCACTGAAGAATCGTGGCCTTTCTAGGTCAAACTCCCATACAAACCTTTCCAGGCTTCAGTGCCCGACCCTCTAAGTTCTGGCTTCCCGCCAGAGCAGACCACCTGCATGTCAGATCCTGCTCACATGGCTGGCCCTTGAACTTGGCTGCACATGAACGCAACACAAGCAACACACGATGTCCAAGAGCCTGTGATGCTGTGCTGTGCTGTGTGAATGGGCGAGTACCTGCAGTGGCGCTGTAGCAACCAGGGCTGCCTCAACCAGGAAAGAGCTTTCTCCCTACGAGGGAGTCTCCCTACGCGACTCCCAGATGAAGTCTTCGACAGAACTACTGTCTACAGGCTCCATCAATGAAACAGAGAGGGTCACGGGGCCACCAGAGCTTTGCCACTGCCACCCCCGGCATGAGTTATCGCCCCGAGGGCAGCAGCCAAGAGCCAAGGGGAGGCCGTGGTCCCTGGGCTGCACTGGGGGAGATTATCCCCGAGAACTGAGCCACAGCCAAGCGGGAGCAGGAGAAGATACCCAGACCACTCTAGACCCACCCCCAGCCCCCTGCTGGCCTGTCATTGGTGGAACCCGACTGGAGACTAGCCAACGAGAAAGCAGGCCCAGGAGACACCCCTGCGGGGGCTGGCCTCCCAGGCACCAACAAGGGCCACAAAAAATTACTACAGACCACCAGGGTGTTAGAAGCTGTGGCTGAGGGAGCCCCCACTGCTACGTTACAGGCGCAAACGACTACAAAGCACACACAGCACAAGACCAGAGGGGTCCTTGCAGTGAGCCACAGTCTCAGCGGACCCTTTATTTGCTTCTCCAAACTCTTCTCTACTTTCCAACTTCTGACAAGACATTGATTGCATTTATGGTCAGAGGAAATAAATGTGCCTAAAAATGTAATATAAAATACACATTTACAGAGGCTTTGGGTTGAACCGCATGATATTCAACACGGTAGAATGTCTGTTCAACTGACACACAGAAACACACACATCCACGTCCACACACCCACGCTCACACATCAGACACGTATGCCTCCTAAGCGCCCGAAAATCAAGGCCAGGACTCAGCAAACACCAGCTGGTGCCTGTGACGTGGCCAGACAGCGAGGAGCACAGAAGATGTGCTTCAGTTTCACTAAGATGTTCTGGCCTGCTCTGCGAACATTGGACCCCAGGGCAAACTGCAAAACATGGACTCCGCTTACTGGCCTGGCTCATTACCCTCTCCTGGGATGGCTCACCAAGGAGAACCTCAGCAAAAACAGCATCCTCATTGGGGCACGTGGGGGGCTCAGTCAGTCGAGCGCCCGACTTCAGCTCAGGTCATGATCTCACAGTTTGTGAGTTTGAGCCCCACATCCATCAGGCTCACTGCTGTCAGCCTGTCAGCGTAGAGCCTGCTCCAGATCCTCTGTACCCTCTGTCTGCCCTTCCCTGACTTGCACTCTCCCCCACAAAAGAAATAAAAATAAAAATTAAAAAAAATAAATAGCATCCTCTATGGCGGGCATGTGTTTTTGCTTCTGCCACAATCATTGGATCATTTGCCAAAGGAGAGCAGTTCCTTCAAGCACGTATCTTGTTAACCCAGTGGCCATGCCCACTTGCTGCTGTGGGTGCAAAGGGCAGCCTCTGGCAGAGCCCCCCACCCGCCCCGCCCATGCCCTGCACTTCCCCCAGAGCATTCTCAGCTGAGGAGGGCCGGCCGCCGAGTCAGATGGTCACTGAAAACATCACATTATTAAAAAGATATACCTTGTGATGGTAACATCCCCATGATTCTGGCGGAAGTTTATGGCACAAATACTCTCTAAGCCGTGAACAAATGTCTCCCTGGTCCCACATTGTCAGGGAGCACACAGTTGCTCTGCTCGAAGATAGATATCGGCTTCAGGAAGCTCCCTGCAGAGGTGACGGATGACCAGGGTCCCCAGCAGGCCCACTACAGGGAACGTGTCCTAAATCAAAGCCCTCGACTTGGCCTGCCCACACGCTCCTCCCTGGCCCCATTCCATCAGAAAGGCTCTCAAAGACCCACAAATGATCCCCCCTGAGCCTCAGCTACAATGGAAATGACTCTACCCTCATTCGGGTGGACAGCTCTTCACTTACAATGCACGGCCTTGGCTCATGGCCATCTCGCAGATGCTAAGTCCCAAATGACCACAGATGACCCCCTAGGGCCCCAGGCTGGCAGGGCCAGCACCAGCCACGGGCGTTTCCAACCGGCACCTGTCCCTTGTCGGCTGGGCTGTCCGCGCGGTATGGCCTTTACGCCCCATATCACTCCAAACTCTGCCAGGACACATCTTCCTCTCCGAGACCTTGTTAAGGATGCAAACCAACCTAGGGCCCCAGAGTGACCTGTGGGTCATGATCCAAGCAATCGACTTTATTTTGTCCCATTGGCCAGGACAGGCTCGTGACTTCCCAGCGGTGAGGCCTCCAGCAAGTAACGTACTCCTCTGTGCCTCAGTGTCCTCACCTCTAAAAAACCGTTCCTACCAGTGTCTGTTCAGGGGCGGCTGTGGGGCTCAGCGCCGCGCCGGGCAGGCAGCGGGGGCTGCGACCAGCCTATCACTGCCGCTGCTTCTGGCCTCGGGCTCAGGCGCCGCGAGGGAGGCAGGGGAGCGGAGGGCTGAGGCCGTCATGGGAGCTGCCCTGACTCTATTAATACTGCCCGGCTGGGGCGCCTGGGTGGCTCAGTAGCTTGAGCGTCTGACTCTGGATTTTGCTCAGGCCATGATCTCAGGGTTGTGGGATTGGGCCCTACACAGGGCTCCGTGCTGAGTTGTGGGGCCTGCTGCCTGCTTAAGATTCTCTCTCTCTCCTTCCCTCTCTCCCTCTCTCTCTCTCTGTCCTTCTCCCTCATTTGCATGCATGCTCTCTCTAAAATAACACACACACACACACACACACACACACACACACACACACACACCCTGCTTGGTGGCCTGGGATAAGCCACCTACGCCAGACAGGCCTCTGTCTTCTCGTTGGTAAAACAAGGGAGATTGGAGTCCGATGATTTCTGAGGTTCCCTTCAGCTTCCACCTTTCATGGGTCAGATCGAATGGTTTTCTGTTTCTGTCTCCAAATGCACCTGCCTCAAAGATGGGTGGAACCCAGATACCACAACTCTGCTGGCAGACGAGGTCACGGGCCCAGGTTCAGAAGGAAGGCCCTGGCACACCAGGACTGGCCACCGCACCCCCACCGGGGCCCGAGGGCCACCACGGAAGTCTCGCTGTGGGGACGACACGAGCTTCTGTGAGTGGCCGTGGCCGCCTCCACACCCCACCGCGGGGCTCACCTGAGCAGAACCCTCCAAGGAGGCTTTAGGAGCAAAGAGCCCCGAGTCTGAGACGGGGTCCTGGGCCCCTGGAGCCCGGCCGAGTGTCCAGGAAACAGTACAGGGCAGGGGCCACCGGGCAGCACCCCCCCCCAGCACCCAGAGGGCGCCCTGCCAGGTCTCCGGGTGGCCACGGAAGGAGAGCAAAGACTGCTGCGGCCCCGGGAAAGCTCAGAGCAGCGGCCTTGAACGGCCGCGCACCCGGCCTGGACTCCGCACCTGCTCTGCCGGCACGGCAACGTGGCGAGGCATCGCTGACCGTGCAACTGGTGGCTCCCAGATATGTGAAACGACTGTGCTCACACAGCAGAAGGGCGGCCAAGCGCCCGGCAGCGTGAGCACTGTCCTCCGTAACGGTCACCGCTGGTGTCGGGTGAACGGGAGGGGGGCACCCCCAAGGGCCCAGACAGCAGGCACCCTGCCCCACGCTCGGGCGGGACAGAGCCTGCGCCTCAGAGCAGGGGGCCTCACGGCCGCCAGGACAGCTGTGCCTCTCTCCAGGCCACGGCTCACACTCTACTCTGACACACACGTGTGCGCTGTCCCACAGCAAGCGATTCTCAGATACCAGCCGGGGTCCCGCAGTTTAACTCACCCCAACCCTGCCGTGGACTACCTGGAGCCCAGCTCAGACCCTGCGGGCCCAGGGCTCAGGACCCCGGGGCTGCCCCTCCCCGAGGTCCCTCCCTGGGGCAAGCCCAGGCTGTCCCTGTGCCTCTGAGCACCGGCCATCAATCTGAGGTTCCCACAAGCCCCCCCTCGGCTTCCACGATTTGCTAGACCAGCTCACAGAACTCGGTGAAACATTACTCTCTAGATTACTGGTTTCTAATAAAGGACACGACTCGGGCAGTGAAAGAACAGCCCAGACACCCAACCTGTTTCAGCCACTTCATCTGAGGCCCCAACATGAGAGCTGAGGTGACACGGGCCACACGAGACAGGCGTGGCCGCAGCTGACCCAACAGGTAGGTCATGAGAAGTATTCAGCTTTTTTTAAAGTTGCTTTTTTTAAAGTTCATTTTTATTTATTTTGAGAGAGAGAGCGAGGGGGAGGGGCAGGGAGAGAGGATCCCAAGCAGGATCCACGCTGTCAGCGCAGAGCACGACGCAGGGCTCCACCCCGCAAATGGGGGGGGGGGATCATGACCTGAGCTGAAATCAAGAGTCGGGCACTTAACCAACTGAGCCTCCCAGGCGCCCCAAGCTGTTGTGTTTAAAGCCAAATGAATAAAGGTCAGGCATGGCTGAGGGCTACCCGGACCCCACCCACTGCCCCCGACCTGTGGCTGGTGAGGCCAGAGGTGCCCGTCAGACCCACTACATGGCCCCAAGGTGTCTGGCAGACACGACCTGTTCCAAGCAAGGCCGGTCACTGGCACACAATCTGGTCCTCACCTCTCCCCCCGCCCCAAACACACACACACTGGGTTTAGTGCTCTGTCTGGAAGTTGTTTCCTCTTGCACTGGGCCCCACAAATGAAGGAACCAAACCTGACTTAACAGTGACACTCCACAGTGGAGGGGGCGGGAAGCCCCCCCCCCCCCCCCAGAGCACAGGAAGTCACTGCTGGCTCTGCTTGGCCTCTGGTCCTTGAGGTCGGAGACCCTGAATCGAGGATCATAACGAGTCCCATCCATCCCTGGGGCCACATTCTAACTGAGGCCCAGGCAAAGGTTGGCTATGTGAGTCCCACAAAGCAAACAGAAGGCATACACAGGGCGATACTTTCTGACATTAAGGAGGACTCGTTTCAGAGCAGCTGAGCACAGGGGAGGAAAGTCACTGCGCACTGGTGGTGGGAAGTGGAAGCCGTATGGCAGCACCAGGTAAACGCAGATTGACCTGGGGCACCCAGGTAGCTCAGTCGATTGAGTGTCCAACTTTGGCTCAGGTCATGATCTCACAGTTCATGGGTTCGAGCCCCACGTCCAGCTCTGTGCTGACAGCTCAGAGCCTGGATCCTGCTTCAGATTCTGTCTCCCTTTCTCTGACCCTCCTCTGCTCATGCTCTTTCTCTATCTCCCAAAAATAAATTTTAAAAAATGTAAATATAGAATGACCCTATGATCCAGCAATTCCACTCTCTGCTCCAGCAATTCCACTCCTCAGTATCTACCCCCAAATTTGGAACTGAAAACAGGGACTCAAAGACACATCTATATACCCAGGTTCATGGCACCATTATTCACAGTAGCCGAAAGGAAGAAGCAATCCAGGTGTCCACTGATGGATGAAGGGACAAACAAGCCGTGGTCCAGGGCACCTGGGGGGCTCAGTCTGTTAAGCATCCAACTCTTGGTTTCAGCTCACATCTTGATCTTACAATCTGTGAGTTCAAACCCCGAGTCGGGTTCTGTGCTGACAGTGAGTCCTCTGCTAAGCAGAGAGTCCTGCTTAGGACTCTCTCTCTGTCTCTCTTCCCCTCTCCCACTCTCTCTCTCTCTCTCTCTCAAAATAAATAAACATTAAAAACAAAACAACGTGGTCCCTCCACACGATGGAATATTGTTCAGTCTTAAACAGGGAGGAAACTCTGGTACCTGCTGCCAAATGGATGATCCTTATGGACATCACGTTCAGTGAAATAAGGACAAATATGTGTGACCTCACTCATGAGCCCCTGGAGTTGTCAAAATCATAGAGACAGAAAGCAGGTGAGGGTGCTGGGGGCTGGGCAGGGAATGAAGGGTTAGCGTTTAAGGGGGAAGATGACGTTAGATGGTGGTGATGATCACACAAGTGTCAATGTGCCTCATGCCATCAAATGGAGACTTGAAAGCAGCTACTTTTTCTAGGGGTTAAATTGTGTGATATATATATTTCACTCAAAAAGTTTTAAATGCTTATATATTGCTTTTGAGTGAGAGAGAGCAAGGAGGGGTAGAGAGAGAGGGAGAGAGAGAGAGAGAAGAGGAGGGGGGGAAGAAAGAGAATCCCAAGCAGGCTCCACGCTGTCAGCGCAGACCTCAGTGTGGGGCTCAGTCCCACAACCCATGAGATCATGACCTTAGCCAAAATCGAGAGTCAGATACTCAATCGAACGAGCCACCCACGTGCCCCCAAAATCTTTTTAAAACAAAACAAAGCCACAGGCAGGAAGACTGCCAAGTAGGAGGAGGAAGAGCAGGTGATGTCAGGAAGTGTGCAGACTGGGTGTCAGAGAAGCGCCAGGCTCCGACGGGGCCGCTGGGCGGCTGAGGGCACACTCGGCCACGGGGGTCTTGGGGAACTGCAGCAGCCCCCCAGGAGGGCCGGACTACAGCCCGCCGGAAGGCACAATGCCAGCCACCGCTGTGTCCGTCCCATCGCAGGGAGTCAAAACAGCCACCAGCAAGGGCACCCGGCGTCTCCAGCCACCTCCCGGCCACCAGCACAAAGCGCCTCTGGGGTGACGGCCCCCAAGCCCCGCAGCTCTCCAAAGCGAAAAGCATTCCAGAAAACAACACCTACCGGGGGCTATTTTGGCACTACAAGTTCTAAAACCTGCGTTTTTATTTTAGAAAATCGTAAAGCAGATGAGAAAATGAGAGTTGCTGGTAACCTCGCCACAAGAAATGGCGGCTCCCACACGCTCTGCGTGTGTAACCTGTGCTCCCAGACTGAAGGAACCAGGACGCGTCACCCCAAAGCACGCCACCCTGGCGCACTGCTGGCTGTGGATTCCAGGGCCCGGCACTCTGCCCCTCCCGCTGCTCCCCGAAAGCAGGAGGTAAAACCCCTAATGGAAGGGGCCCCCCTGCAGCAGGAATGAAGCCACTCTTACCAAGGGAGCCGGGAACCGGGGGTGAGATCTGCACAGATGAACCTTGTCAAACGAACCCCTCCCCCTTACCCCGGCCTCGGCCTCGGCCCTCGCAGGCCAGCACCACCCCCCTGTCCAGCCGACCCCCCGCGCACTCACGGCTTCTTTGTCTAAAACGCACGAAGGCTTCCTGCTCTGGTCACTCCGGGGGTCCGTTCCCCTGGGAAGCCTCCCACGCAATGTGACAGTTCAAGACATGCCCCTCCTGCGAGCCCGCCTTCCGTCAGTGTGATCTCGAGGTAGGGTCTTCCTCCAGACACACACGTCCAGAGAATCACGCCCCGTGTGCCCAGACGTACGTGTGCTGTCCACACACCCAGCTGTGCTGCACTTGTGTCTCATCTGTAATGAAAATAAAAATTACCGTGTCTGCTTTTCTCACGCCTTTTAAAACTTGACCCGTTAGGAGCTTCTTCCATACGATGAACTCCTTCGTTCTGAACGATGCATTGCCGCGAGGTGCCGGATGCTATCGCTGCGATTCACCTGAACGAATGGAAATGGAAAACACCCAGGCGGCTTCCAGGCTCCCCGCGCCGTGGCCACCGCAGGCCGTGGGCCCTTAAGGCTGAGTCCTGGACACACGCATGACACATCCCCAGCTGGGAGATGGACCGCTCAGGGGTGTGCATGTGCTTTAGCCTGTGGCTAAAAGGCGCCCCAGGAAAGCTGCCCCACATGATGCTCGCCAGGGGTCGAGTGACAGCCTCCAACAGGAAATCAATTTTGACATGATTAAATGTGCTAAACAAATGACGCAACTTTGGTGTAAACGCGGAGCCAATGTTTGGTGCCAACACGCCACAACACATCAGGGAATGAGGCTCCCGGGGGTGTCTCTGCGCCCGCACATGCGCCCAGCAGCCCAGGCCAGGCCCGGGGAGGACGCCGGATGGGCCACCGCAGCGCTGGCGGGCACGGTGCTGCCGCGAGCCGGGCAGGCCGCGTGGCCCCAGCCTCGGGGGCGCGTCAAAGGCCTCGCATCCTGCTCTGCCCCTCCTGGTGTTGATGGCATTGATTTTGTGTCAGAAGTTAGCGGGGTCTGTTTTAATTGATGGCCTTGCAGCTGACCCCTGGGATGCATCATTAATGGACACTCCGTCTGCCCTGTGTACCCACAGCCCCCGCAGGGCAGACGACCAGCAGCCCAGCAGGACCCAGGGGGCGCAGCAGTGCCCTGGGCTCTCGCGCCATCCTGCCCACGCTGAGAGACCAGCCTTGAGAGCCCTGTCAGGGCGCCGGCCGCTACCTCTGCTCAACCACCGTGGCCTGACGTGAGCACCATCGGCAGGCGGCCTGGAGGGTGTCAGGATGTGATCACGACAGGGAGGGGTGGGCGATGACTACATCAACCGCAGGGTCACCGTGGCCGCCCCCCAGCGCTGGCTGGAACCCGTCAGGGCACGAGGCGCTCACCTCCTTTAAGATGCGGACTCCGGGGAGCCTGGGGGGCTCAGGTGGTTAAGCAGCGACTTCGGCACAGGTCATGATCTCACGGTTCATGGGTTCGAGCCCCACGTCAGGCTTTGTGCTGATAGCTTAGCACCTGGAGCTGCTTCAGATTCTGTATCTCCCTCTCTCTCTGACCCTCCCCTGATCTTGCTCTGTCTCTCTCTCTCTCTGTGTCTCTGTCTCTCTCTCAAAAAATAAATAAAATATTTTTAAAAAAATGCAGGCTCCGTGTGGGTCCCACTCTGCTACGGAGCCAGACTCTACCGCCGGAGGAACCAGGCGGCGGAGCTCTGGGCCGAGAGCCCGGGCTTCCACGGGGCGGGGGCATCGTGTCCTCCCCGGACCGCTCTCCGCACAGACACGGCCGAGCTGAGCGGCGCCGTCTGAGCTGCGGGCTCCTCCCGTGCGCGAGCCTGTGACAGCAGCACCCGCCGCCTCCCGGGACTGCAGCTGGGGGCCCGCGGGGTCACACGCGCACGTGGTACAGCTCCCTGCGTGGGAAGCTGCAAATCCGGCTGCCATCGCTGTACTTCCCACGGAAACTGGGGCGCCGTGTCCACCCTGTTAGCCGGGCGCCACTCCTTCCCTTCCACGCATCAGTGTCTGTGGAAACCCCAGTGGGCCCGGCTCCTCGTCCCCACGTGGCCTCCCTCCTCAGAGCGCCAGAGGAAGGCCACCCACGGAAGGAGGCACCCTCTGCTCCGGGGCCAATTTTCAGACAGAACAATGGACTGTTCCGGAAGCCCCATGGGACTGGCTCGTGTTACGCTCATCAGTGAGTACTTGCGCTGACTTCTTAAGTAGGTTTCCTCAATTCTGCCAGCTGAGTTCCCAGATGTCATCGCGGTGGCCAGGGTCCCGGAGGAATGAAACCATGAGACCCAGGACAGCTGTGAGCCCGGATGGCGCGGCCAAGCCCCGCGGGCCAGGAGGCTTTTTTTTTTTTTTAATTTACATCCAAGCCAGTTAGCATATGGCCCGACAGTGACTTCAGGAGTAGAGGCCTTACCGCCCCCCCGCCCCCCCCCCCCCCCCC
>NW_024080899.1:866567-904511 GCF_003009895.1 Hyaena hyaena
CTGGCTGCCGCCCATAGTGCCGCTGCGAACGCCGGGTGCACGTGCCCTTCGAAACAGCAGCCCCGGGTCGCATGGTAAATGCCGAGCAGCACCCCCGCCGGGCTGTCCTGTTCGTAACGTCTGGAGGAACCTCCACACCGGTTTCCAGAGTGGCCGCTCCCGTGCGCACCCCCACCAGCAGGGCCACAGAGCCCCCCCTCTCCGCGTCCTCGCCAGCTCCTGCTGTCGCTGAGGTGTGACTGTCGGCCATTCTGGCGGGTGTGAGGTGGAATCTCATTGTGGTTCTGATTTGTATTTCCCTGAGGGAAGGCATTCTTTGAATAATTTTTTTTATTACTTTAGAGAAAGAGAGAGTAGGGGAGAAGGACAGAAGGAGGAGAGAGACAGAGAGACAGAGACAGAGACAGAGACAGATCCCAAGCAGGCTCCATTTCAGCATGGAGCCCAACACGGGGCTCAATCCCACAACCGTGAGATCATGTCCTGAGCCAAAATCAACCAAAATCAATGCTCAACCGACGAGCCCCCCAGCTCAGGAGGTGTTCTGACGGTGGTTTATTCAGAAGCACAGTGCTCTTCCCGTGCTCGGTCCCAGTCGGGGGGGGGGGCAGGCTGGGGGCTGCGATGACTGTGAGTGACCCTGTCTCCGAGGCCAGCGTGGCTTTTCTGTGCAAGAAGGAAAAGAAGTAACTGTGGGAAGACACCACAGGCGCCGGGGCCACGGGTCACGTGGGTCCCTAGGCGGGCAGGGCGTGGGCACAGCAGGCACGGGGCCTGGGGCTCCATCTCTCACCATACACAAGGCTCATCATTCTGCATTCTGTCATCTTTACACCAACACGGTCACAAAATACAATTTTTAACATGTTTTTATGGGTGAAGACCCATGAAGGCCAAAGTGCCCTGGACCCAGGAAGTCCTAATTTGACCCCAGAGAAGAGCCAGAGAACTGGGGGGGGGGGGGGGAGGGGCCAGGGAGGGACCGGGCAGAGGGAGACGCCACAGTCAGAGGAGCAGGGGAGGGCTGCGGCACACACGGGGATGGTCCTGACGACACGTCCTCAGGCAGCCGGTGACATCTGGCACGGGAGGCACAGGCTAAGAGGGGATGCGCCCCAAGGGACAGAAGAGCCAGCTCGAGGCGGCCGGGGGACAGTCAGAGCAGCTCCACAAAAGTGGGCGTTCAGGGTGAGCCCCGCCCCCTCCCACCTCACCCCGTGCAGCGAACCCACCGAGCTTGGCCTCCCACGAACACAAGCCAGTGAGCCAGCTCCGTGCTGCCCCCAGGGCCGTCACCCCCAGAGCCCCCTCCCTATCCACCCCCCCACCTCCAAGGGACCGCAGCTTTGCAGGGACCACTTTCTCCGCAGAAAAGCCCCCTCAGCTCAGCCCCTCGGGGCCGGACACTACAAGTAAAAGGGAGGGAATTGACCACACAGATACCTCTACAGGGCGCCCGCCCTGCCACAGCCGAGGTCAAGCCACCCCATGAAGGGGGCGGAGGGCACAAGCTGAGCCTCGGTGGGTGTCTGGGGTCCTCGCTGCCGACTGAGTCTCTCACACACCTCCACCGGCCTCCCTTGGCCCAGCGCGCACACTCAGCCCGAGTGACCTTCCTCTAACAACACCCGTCTTGTTTTCAGCCTTCAACCGTGAAACCCCCCACAGCTCCATGCCGGGTGTCCACGCAGAGTCTATAATTTCATACACATTGTGGGTGATGTGGTGGGTTGTGCACTGGCTTCAAAAGATATGCTCACGCCCTAGCTCCCAGAACCCGGAAATGCGACCTTATTTGGAAATTTCCTGTGACGGGGAATCATCCTGGATTATCGGGGTGGTCCCTCAATCTAATGATAAGGGTCCCTCCATCTAAGGATAAGGGTCCTATAAAAAGACAGAAAGGGGGCTCAGTCGGTTAAGTGTCCAACTTCAGCTCAGGTCATGATCTCATGGTTTGTGGGTTCAAGCCCCATGTCGGGCTCTGTGCTGACAGCTCAGAGCCTGGAGCGGCTTCCGATTCTGTTTCCCTCTCTCTCTGCCCCTCCCCCACTCGTGGTCTGTCTGTCCGTATGACTCTCTCTCAAAAATAATAAACATTAAAAATTTTTAATAAAATAAAATAAAAAGACAAAAAGGAAGACACGGGGCACCTGGGTGGCTCAATCAGTTAAGCATCCAACTTTGGCTCAGGTCATGATCTGACAGTTTCATGGGTTCAAGTCAAGCCTGCTCGGGATTCTCTCTCTCTCTCTCTCTCTCTCTCTCTTCCCTGTTCATTCTCTCTCTGTCTCTCTCAGAATAAATAAATAAAAAAATAATAAATTTTTTTAAAAGAAAGGGAAACACAGAGAAGATGTCCATGTGAGGAGGGAGACTGAGGTCATGCTGCCGAGACCACAGCAGCCCCGAAGCCGGGAAGGGCAGGAAGGACTCCCTGCAACCTCCAGAGAGAGTGCAGCCCTGCTCCGGCCCTCAGACTTCTGGCCTCCAGAAGGTGCGAGAACCCACCCCGCTGCTGGCCAGCTGTGGTCATTCGTTGCAGCTGCCCTGGGCGACCGATATGCTTGACAAATATGTGGTCTGGAGAAACACACGTAAGAGACAGTATGGAAAGCTCTCTCCACTGAGCCCACGCGGGAGATGTGAGCAACCCCTGCAGCGACCGCCATGCACACCAGGGAAAAGAAGGGGTCCTCCTAAAAGGAAAGGGACCCGAACACTCACTCCCGTGGGGCAGAGTACCAGCCTCCTTCTGAAACGAGACACTGAGTATCCAGAATTGCTTGTTCCGCGCGAGGGTTTCCGTATCACGGGGACGGGTGTTTATCACCACTTTGCAGACCAGCAAGCATTTGGCAGACAAACCCCAAATCACGGAGTGTGTGCGGGGCCGGTGAGGGGGAACCTAGAGGGGGAAGAGGAGGAGAGCAAGGGTCCCCCTGCACATTGGCTCTGCCCCCCCACCCCCCCGCCCCGGGCTGCCCCCTGCGGGCCAGACACCAGGGGCCGGGCCGCGTCTGCACCGCCGGGGGGCTCCCTGACCTGGGCAATCCTCTCTGTGAAACACAGTCTTCCGGGTGGTGTCACGTTCTTTAGCCTTTTCACAGCAACACATTTCCTTTTTTTTTTTTTTTTTTGATGTGAATGATTTCAAACAAAAGTAGTGATGAAATATACATGAACATTCCCATGCATGGCTTTTTAGCTAGAAAAATGTCCTTGTGGATAACGGCTTCAAAGGGTTGTAGAGCTGGGAGCCATTTGATTAGGTTAACACAAGAAAAACAACATTTGCAGAAAGCACAAATCCGATAAACATGTCTGGACCAGGAAAAGCAATGTATTAATCAACAAACAAATGAGACACTGCATTCCCCGACACCTACCTGAAGTTACAGACATGTCCACGAAATGAGATGGCAGCACGGACACGCCGAAGTCACTGCCAGAAATGGGCCCTTGGCCCCGAGCCTGGCTGAACACAGCTGCCCTGCCCAGGGGTACCTCTGTGCCTGGAGACAGTTCCGAGGGCCACCCCAGCTCCAGAGCTCCCGGCGGGCTGTTCTGTGGCCTCTATTGTGGCTGCATCTGTGCTCAGCACTTCCCTTTGCCCTGCCCTGCGCTCGGGCACTTAACAGACATCCTTCCAAGAGCCTCCAGATAAATTCCCTGCACAAGTCTCAGGGTCAGCTTCCCGGGAATGGGCCCCGAGCTGGCTTCACACCTCCGGCCCCCATTCAAGAACGCCATGCCCTCCTCGTCTCCTGCAGAAATCTGAACTCTTCCATCTGAAAGTTGTTTTCAGACCGTGTTATGTCGACTTCCTAGGTGTGCACTTTCCCACGGGAGTTCTTCTGACTTTCTCAGGCCTGTGAGTTTCTTACTGTGATTTATAACTTTTGCAACTTTTCCCACAGACACTTTCCCTCTTGTCTGATTTTGCGGTTGCCTCGGCCTGCCCTGCAGCCTGTGGGGTTGAAGCAGATTTTACGTAAGCATTTGGGGCCACAAAAGCCTCGCTCTCACTGCTCCATCTGCTTCCCGCCTCCCCTGGACCTCCCCTCAGCCCCTGTTCACCCCCAGCCTCTTCTCCACTCCTGGGGCTGGTGTTTTCCCCTTGAACCTGCCTTCTTTGATTTATGTATTTATGTTATCACCTGCGTCAGGAGCAGAGAAGGGTGCTCTCCTCCCCCACCTTGGCCTGGAAGCCCAGCCCAGCCCTTCAGCAGACAACTCTGCATGTTCAAAGGCCCTTCTGCATTTCGAGTGTAAATCAGCGTCTCCTGTGCTGTCCTTATTACTACGTCCACCCTCTGAAGTCACCTAGCAAAGGTTCCCTTCTTCTGATGTCTCGCCAGTAGGTGGTCACTGATGGTGGATCCGACGCCTTTTTAGGCTAAACATCCCTGTGCTGCCTGAAACACAGTCCTGACAACTGTTTCTCCCTAGAAACCCCTCCCTGGACACACTCCTATGTGTCAATTAATACTTAATTCTGGCAATAAAATGTTCTTCTTCATTCTCACCATTTCATTTTGCCATTGACAAGCCTACTTCAACTCTTAATTCCACTGCCAGAATCCTTCGGTGTGCAGTTACAGCCCAGCAATCCGCACAGCATACCCCTGACCGATGGCCACCTGCCCTTCCCGGAATGTCCTAGACATGGAGAGCTCGGACTCAGAAGCCAGCTCCCCAGACCGCCAGGCAGACGCTTGACATGCCCGTCCTTTCACGGAGTCCAAATCTTCCTTCAAAAAAGATGAGCGTAAGGGCGCCTGGGTGGCTCAGTCAGTTGAGCGTCCGACAGAGAACAAATTGAGAGTTGCTGGAGGGGTTGTGGGGGTAGGGGCGCTAAATGGGCAAGGGAAATCAGGGAGGACACTTGTTGTGATGAGCCCTGGGTGTTGAAGGCAGGGATGAATCACTGGATTCTACTCCTGAAATCATTATTGCAATAATATGCTAACTAACTTGGATACAAATAAATAAATAAATAAATATAAAGAGATGAATGTACAAGGACATCAACTGCAATGGCCCTTCTGCATGGGGGGGAAGGGGAAGGGAGGAGCGGGGAGCGAGGAGCAGCCAGACACCCACACACCCGTGGTGGAAGGCAGGAATTAAATAAACTGGTGTAAATCAGGCCAGGGGAGAAACAAACTCTGTAAACACTGGCATCGTGTGTCTAATGACACAAACATCGTTGCTATGGCGAGGGCAGAGAGGGAGCAGTATCATGATCATTAACTGGCTTCAATGTGTAAATAAAAAAATTAAAGCATCAGGGCGCCTGGGTGGCTCAGTCAGTTGAGTGTCCGACTTCAGCTCAGGTCATGATCTCGCAGTTTGTGAGTTCGAGCCCCACGTCAGGCTAGTTGCCGCCAGCCTATCAGTGCACAGCCCACTTCAGATCCTCTGTCCCTCTCTCTCTTCCCCTCCCCTACCTACACTCTCCCAAACACAAATATTTAAAAAAACCTAAAATGTCTGGATGTGTCCATAGTTGTAAATACATAGGGGAAACATCTGGGTGTTGCGTCCAGCTGCTGACAGTGCCTCACCTTGTAGGAGACTAGAAAGGCACAGGGTAAAGCATGAAGGAGGCTTTCATTGGCTTTATAACTAAATAGTTTTACATAGCTTGAACTTCTACAGTAAACATATACCACTTTTGTAATTCACAAAGAAAAAAGAGAACATATTTCCCAAGGCCACGTGCAAATGATGAATAGTTCCAACAGCCGAAGTGAATATTTGCCAGCTGCAGACCTGTGCTAAGAGCACCACATGCCCGTGCTTACTAAGCCTCAAAGCAAGCTTCTGTCACCACCTCCTTTAACAGATGAGAAGCCAGTAGCACAGAGAGGTCAAGAAATTTTCCCAGGCCACACAGCAAGAACAGTGCCAGCCCGGATGAGCATCCTAGGGTCCAACCCAGACCTGCACACCCGACCCCTGCCCTGCCAAGGGCCACTTCAGCCTGAACTTGTGCTGACAACGTTTAAGTACAGTGTCCAGCAGCTGCCCCTCCTTAATGAGGCAGCATATTCCCTGGCCCTCCGTGGGCTTTGAAGGCCAAGGTGACTGGGTCTCACTTGCCTTTGTTCAGGAAATCGGTACAGTGCCTGAGAGCAGAAGACTCAATTCACATTCTAGAATGTTCTAAAATGCATTCTATATGCACAGTCATATACATTATGTGTTAAGCCCAGCATGTGGAATCCTTGCTATTCCTGAGTCTGTTGTGGCTTCGATCAAGATCCTTAAATCCTTTGTGTCTGCTTTCTCACCTTTCAAACCAAAATACCTCACAGGCTGTTGGGGATTAAATGAGAATTATAGGCACAAGAAGACGTAGCAATGTTGGCGCTTAAGTGCTCGGCGTTAATGCTTGTGTCTGTCTGTCACAGTCACACCCGGACCGCCTGGCTGGGGTGGCAGGTGTCTGCACCTCGGGAAGAACGGTCGCTGTTGAGTGACCCACAGGACCTGGCATCTCAGCCCCCAGAGCGGCCCCCAGCCCGCCCGACGGCAGGGCCGAGCGAGGCCCCATTTGCAGTGTTCACTCCGGCGATGTTGCATCTAGAAGCTTCCTCCTGTTGGTAAATACCTGCCACGGCCTCCCCATCTGCTGGAGGAAGACAAGGGTGCCCCCTACTGGAGGCTGGAAACCCGGCCTCTGTCCTTGGGGCCCAGGCGCTCTCTGGGGGGGAAGCGCAGACAGCGGGCGAGTAGGGCCCTTCGTGGCCACCCCGAAAAGCAGATTCCGCACGGCCCAGCTGCAAGCAAGGCCCCGCCTCGGGTGAGCCGGCTTCTGCACAGGGGACTCCTGGCGACTTTTACAAATGGTGGCCAGCTGAGTTAATTAACAGTATGAAAATAACGGTGAAAACCAAACGAGCTAAGGCCGCTCTCCACGGCGGCAGTGAGAGGAAAATAAAGCCCTTCAAAATTCTCAGATGCTAGCTGACCTATTTATCAGTGTCTGATTAAATACCCCATTTCTTTGGAAAATAAATTCCCATAATTCTTTCCTCAACTAGACCGATAAACTCTAACTTCAATGTGTGTGTGTGTGTGTGTGTGTGTGTGTGTGTGTCTGTGTCTGTGTCTGTGTGTTTGCTTAAAAGGTTTCCTCTTCCCTCACTCTCAGCCCTGAAATCAGATGCCTTAGAAGCTTAACGAGGCGATGACGAAGGTTTCAACGTCTCTTGGTCCGGCATCCGCAGTTGGCCTGGCCATCCTCTCCTCTGTCCGTGGTGCTGGAGGAGCAAACCCAAAGGACGAAGACCTGGGATGAGGCCGTAGAAAAGGAGTCCCCACCGGGAACACAGGACAAACCCATCGCACCCAAAGACACTTGCCTTACTGTCCCTGGGGTGCACGTGGTGCCCTCCCTACCCCACTCCCACCTCGCCAGCCCCACAGGCTCAGGGAGACCCTTGGCTGAAGGGAAAAGTGGGGGCTTTGGTTTCAGACAAAAACAGACCTGGGCTCCAATCCCTGCCAAGCGCCCGGTACCCGTCCTTACATCTCTGAACCTGTTTCCTGTCTGCAAAATGAAGCCTCAGGCACCATCCGGCTTAGCGGGGAGGCTCTGGTGTGTGTAAAGTGCCCTAAATACTACCGCCCTGATGTGGCCCCCTTACCGGGACTCTGGCCCCAGAAGCGGACACTCCTCACAGCCCACGAATGTGGAGGAGGCAGGCTCCGTGGTGCAGACCTGAGCCCCATCCTGGGTGCACTCTTCCCTCAGCTGTCAACGGAGAAAAATGCACTAACCTGTACCTGATGAGGATGCTTTCTTCCTTGCCAACTTTGATGCATCTGTGCAATATACTAACACCCCTAATGAAGATGTGTACAAGATTAACACACGCAATTAGAAAGAGAGCCTTTTTGTCTCATTCGATACAGAATCAGCTTTTTATTGCACAATTTATAATATCTTCACATTTTCAAAGTCAGGGAACACAGAAAGTGGGACCCAGCATGCCAGAGGGTATCACGTGTAATTATCTTTGGAGGAAATGAGAACAAATGTAGAAGATAAATCTGATTGCCCGCTGAATACTGAAAATCCACGAGAAACAAAGAAGTGTCCATAAGTTTGTGCTCACAACAAGCACCCTTTCAAACTGGCCTCATGCACCCTTTGTGACCTTCAAGAAGGTGGTGAAGTCTCCTGGACAGCATTTTTGACATGAAATAACAGCATTTAAGGAATCTGTAAGATCAGATTCTCAATGGGTGTTCATAGCCTTGGCTGCCAAGGTCAGAAAGACAGGCAGCCAGAGGCACTGCACGCGGTCACATTCATCTGTGGGTGGGGTGGGGGCAGCACGCCCATGCATGCCTACCTGGGGGGCCAGCAGGCACGGCACACCAGCCAGGAGCCCAGGGGCGCCCAGCAGGCCGTGCCCAGGACCACCTAGTTTCGAAGGAAGGATGCCTTCTGCAAAGTGCACCACCCACTCTGGCCAGAGGTGTGGAGGCAACGGCCTCCCTGAGCACGAAGGAGGCAGGCATCCAGAAAGCCACCCGGACCACGGGTCAGAGCAGCAACGTTGGGCTTTCTGGCCCCTGCAGCTGGACAGCCACCATCTCTGAGACAGCTTGGCACACAAGAGTGGCTGCCCCAGCACAGCTCTCCCCTGGGCCTCGTGGGAGCATGAGGCTGAGCACCACCAGCCAACTCAAGGGTCACAGTGGGCATTTAGGGACCCTCTGCCCCTCAGAGCGCCAGGCTTGAGACACGGGACCACACGTGGAAGAGCCACTGTGTTATCAGCCTGACCCCTGCAAGCCCCCCAGACACTTTACAGGGAGGGGGGAGGTAGAGTGGGGAGGGAAGAGGCGAGGGGATGTGGAAGGAGGGGGGAGGAGAGAAGGAAGGAAGCAGGAGAGAGGAGGAGGGGGAAAGTTGGAGGGAGGGGAGGAGGGAAGGGGAGGGAGAGAGAAGAAAGAGAGGAAGGGGAGAGTGGGGGGGGGAGGAAGGGGGAAGGCAGAGGAAGGAGAGGGAGGGAGGGATCGGAGGGAGAAGGAGGGAGAGGAAGGAGCCCGCTCCAGCCGGTCCAGGGGCCCCTGAAGGATGGACGGGGTCGGCGAGACAGTGAGGGAGCCGGGAGAATCTTCCTGATCACCGGGCAGGCATCTCTGTCCTGTCGACTTGGGTGTCTCTATGTATAGGTCCAACGAAAACATGACATCAGAAAATGGAACGTTTACAAGGGATAAGTCTCTGTGACAAGATGCTTTGGAAAGCGTACAGAAGCAGGTTTCTCGGAAGTATCCTTGCAGAACTACCGCAGTCGTGGCGAGGCTGGGTAAATCTTACATCTAAGGAATAACAGGTGTTCTAGTGAAAAAGCAGGATGACATACATATTTGTTTTAAGCCGATAACGCTAAGATTAAGTCGTAGGCTGAGTGGTATACAGATAGGCGAGGAGCCCTTCTGTCTGGCTCACAGAGGACGACTGTGTTTGAGCTGCTTAGTAAGTTGTTTGCGCAAACTTTTCTGATTCGATGCTGAATGTGTAAACACCATGGAGGTCCTAAATGTGTCGGCCTTTGTATTTGGGTTTATGTTTTTGCTACTCTTATCTATCCTCATCCCAGCCGCCGGCGTAAGGGAGGGTGTTTGTGGAAAGCAGGCCTTGGGGAAGGAACTGCTATACATCACCAGTGAGCAAAGGTGTATGTGGTAACTTATGTTCTTTCCTTATTTGTTCCTTCTCCCTAAATTAGGCTCTTTGTCTCCGGGCCAGGCTTAATTGTCCACTTACATTCCTTATGGCACCGAAGAGCCAACCGTACCTTTAAAGAGTTTAGCTCATTTCCAATACATAGAATAGCCTCTCTGAGTGCATCTACCTTTGTGTCTAGTTTTTTATCTATGATTTCTTGAATAGCTAGGGCATGAGACACATTTTTGGTTAGTTGAGATACATGTTGAACTGTATGAACCTCTTGGACTAACACAACCGTAGAAACAGGATTGTGCATGTAAAGGTCAATCTTTTATGAGTGAGGGTCACTGGCCTGTTCACAGCTCAAGGGCAAGTATGGAGGGAGACACGATGTCTGTTCCCATAATCATAAAAGAAGTTGTTCCCACAATAAGTTCCTTCACAAGGTGCAGTCATCATACCAGGGCCAGAATAAGGGGCCAAGTCCCAATACCAATCAACAAGGACCTTGGGGGTCGGTGCTCAAGCAGAAATAACTGAGTGGGGTGCACATCGGTCGTCATCTGACGGCAAGAGGCCGTGCAAACTTGCCTTAACCTCACAAGGAGTTTGCTCAAATAGTGAGTTCAGAAAATGGCTCCCGACAGGAGAGAGGACGGAGGGGGAGGAGGGAGAGGAGGGAGAGAGGAGGGAGGGGGAGGAGGGAGAGGAGGGAGAGAGGAGGGAGGGGGAGGAGGGGGGAGAGGAAGGGCAGGCAGGGCTTTCTGGGGCAGATACAGGGTAGTGGGAGCTTACAGGAGAGAAAGGAATTGGCGAGCTATTTCTGTGCAATTCATGTAACAAGAGCATTAAAAATAACCAGTGGGAATTATTCTGACTTTCAGGAAGCTCTCTTAAAAGGCTGTTTCTTCCTCTCGGGAGGGTAAGACCCATTAAAATCCCAGGAAGACAGGAAAGAATGGTCTCTCCTCAAGGGAAAGAGGTGAACTGTAGAGACTGCGAGGAACCAGGAGGCAGGGGCTTTCTCTGGATCCTGAACGACTGGCCCAAGCCACCAGCAAAGGGGGTCATTTGTTATTCAAGGAAAATGGGCTTTGGGGACCGGGGGACACGGAAGGCCCGGTGGCGAGCGCTCCCTCGGCACCACCGAGCTGCACGCTTCACATAGTTAAGGTGGTGACTTCCACGCTGTGCTCCTCTGCCGTAATAATGTCAATAAGTGGGCTTCTGAAAGCTTTAGGAGCCGCAGGGGTGGAGCTGAGCCCCCCGATCCCTCGCTGTCTGCCCTCACCTCCTCAGACCCACCCTTCCGGCGGGGATGGGGGGACCTCTCCTCGGACTCACCAGGAGGCAGTGTCCCCAGGACCCCACACAAGCTTCAGCCAGACAGAGTCAGCACTGCTGGGGGGCATCAGGCAAACTCCCAGCTCAGCAGGGAGCCCCGGAGCCCTGTCCTGGGCGTCCAGCCCCTCCCCCCCGCCCCGGTCCTCTGGACCTATGTGCGCTGAGGCTGCACGGGGCCACTGTCCCCCACCCCGTCCTTCCTACAGACACCTGGCCTCCCTCCCTCACGAGTTCGGGCGGGAAGAGTGGCTCAGGCGCCACGATTTGGCCACGGCTGTGCCCTGTGCTGGGCAGCCCCCCAGCCTCCTGATTCCCCCGGTCGTGGACAGTGAGGTCCCCGCGGGCTGCTGTCCTCTCACTGACATCTCCACAGCGATCCCCGGCAGCTGCCCCTCCAGCCGCTCGCGGCCGTGACCGCGGCCTCCGGTGACACCCCGTGCCTGCAGGGACACACCGCCGCCGCGGGGCCTTCCGGCATGTCAGCTTCCGAATCCTGGGGACGTGGGGACGTGCGTCCGTCCGTATCACAAGTTCCCTTTCCTACCCTGATGTGCCACCGCTGAGGGTCAGCCCCTCCCCAGCGCGTCCGGAAGCCCGAGGCAAGGGCCTCAGGCGTGAGCCCTGCAGCCCCAACTCGGGGAGAGGCTATGGTCCGTGTCCAAGAGGGGGGTCTGGGGCCCGGGCAGGAGTCGGCACTGTCTTCGGGCAAGGGGAGCCCCAGCCGGCGGTGGGAGGCGGGGGCCCCTTCTGCCGCGGAGTCGGAGCCTCCGGATCGCCCAGGAACCCCTCCCGACCCCCGGCCCCTGCCTCCCCCCCAAGGCTCCCGGGCTCCCGCTGCCGCCGAGGGTCCTCTGTCGGGATCGCCCACCGTCCCCGCCTGCCACCCCGCCCCCTCGTTACTACCAACCCCCCTCCTCCAGCACCAGGAGCAGCCTCTTCACCAGCCGCCGGGGCAGCCCCCACCACTCCAACTTGTCCCAAGCGACCCTGGGTCAGGCCATGCTCCCCGCGCCCCCCACAGGCGGGGCCTCACTGCCAGCTCCCAAACCGGACCCGTGTCCGCCTTCGGAGCCCGCCCGGGGGGAGCACGCCCTCACTCGGAGACGGGGGCGCGGGAGGCTTGCTAAGGACCCTGTGCTCGCCTGCACCCCTGCACCGCGGGGAGGGCAGCAGCGGGGCGGGCGGAGGGCGGAGGCTGCCTTCGGTCTCCCCAAAGGCCTCAGCACCCCCCCGCCCCAGGCAGCTCTGCCACTGGCGGGCCCTCCAGAGGGGCGCCGGGGCTCAGGCCCGCAGCCCGGGGGGGCAGGCGGCGGGGCTGCTGAGGGAAACCGCAGAGACGGCCCCCTGACGGCAGCCCCCCCACGGCTGGGGGCGTAGACGTTCCCCCCCAAAGAGGAGCCGGCCTGTCGGGCACCTTCTGGGAAGGACGGCCCGAGGACGCGTCACCCCCCAGGGGACCCGCCCGGATGACTGTGCCGGGCGTGAACGGAGAGGCGCGGGGACACGTGGCCACTTCCCGGCCACGCGACCTCACCCCAGGGCTTAGGGTAAAACCCTCACTGGCCACACGCACACCCACGGCCCGGGTCCGCTCCGCCTGTGGCAGGAAGGAGCTGACCAGGCCGCCGCTCAGCTCACAGAGGGAGAAACAAGGGCCACGCCCAGATTCACGGGCAGCCGGCAGCAAGGGCGTGTCTGCAGCTGAGTGCCCACGGCCGGTGCCCAGGCAGCTCCGTCTGCCACCTGCGGCTGGCGGCCCGGGCTTGCTGAGGGCACAGGGAGGGGCCTTTGTTACTGCAAAGCTGACCGTGGCCAAAAAAGTAATCATCTTTTTACTTTTTACTTTTTTAAGTTTTAAGTTTATTTTGAGAGAGAGTGACTGTGAGTGGGGGAGGGGCGCAGAGAGAGGGAGAGTGTCCCAAGCAGGCTCCGCGCTGTCCGCGCAGAGCCCGACGTGGGGCTTGATCTCACCTGAGATCCTGACCTGAGCCGAAATCAAGAGTCGGACACTTAACCGACTGAGCCCTCCGGGCGCCCCCGCTTTTCACTTTTAAGTTACCGTGAAATACACGGAACCTAAGAGTGACCATTTTGTGGCACCCGCTTGGGTGACATTAAATGCACATGCACCCCTGAGCGGCCGCCCCCGCCATCCGGCTCCAGGACCCGCGCGCCTTCCCAAGGGAAACTCTGCCCCCACTGACCTCGAACTCCCCTCGGCCCCCAGAAAGCGCATTCAACCCCGTCTACACTCCTTGCAATCCTTCCTGGAAGCAGAATCACACTGCACTTCTCTGTGACGCCCTTGGGGACTCACTGTGCCTCAGCCCGTCACCTGTCAGCTCCTGCGCGGGGGCTTCGAGGACAGAAGGCAGCCCCGGCCCCCGAGGCTGCCCACGGCCAGCCGCACGGGTGGGACAGCCTGAAGGTCAGGGCCGCTGCGACCTTCAGGGAGGGAGCTTCAGGGAGGAGTCTCCTTCTCTGTCTTGCGAGCCACCCTGTCCTCCAGGCTACTCTGCGAGCAGCTTTCAAACTAATAAAAGCAAATGGAGTTTCTGATCGCGCCTAATGAAATTATGGGACTTGCAGTGGTCGCTTGAAGTAAACGTTAATTCTGAAATATGGCGCTCACGCCTGCTCATCCTTCCACAGGGAACAGCGCGGCTCGAGGGACCCGGCTGGCGGGCACGGATGGGAGGCGGGCGGGGGAGCTGGCGCAGACCCTCACGGGCTGGCCTGCCTTTTCATTTTATTTTTTTACATTTATTTATTTCTGAGAGTGAGAGAGAAAGAGAGACAGAGACTGTGAGCAGGGGAGGGGCAGAGAGAGAGGGAGAGAGAGAATCCCAAGCAGGCTCTGTGCTTTCCATGCACAGCCAGATGCGGGGATTGAATCACGAACCGTGAGATCATGACCTAGGCTGAAACCGAGAGTTGAACGGACGACGGAGCTCCCCAGGCGCCCCCCGGGCTGGCCCTTCTGCCCACTGCCAGGCTCTCCAGACCTGCAGGGGGTGAGCTGTCTGGCAGCAGGAGGCTGCGAAGCACACACTCCTCTAGAGCACGCACCCCTTCCTCCAGGGGGCGCGGCTGCAGGCAGACAGAAGGCCCGGCTCCACCGTCATCCTGGGAACAGTGACTCTGGACACACAGGTCAGGAGAGGCCGGGTCCCCAGGGAGACAGGAGGCTTCGAGAGCCACTAGCCCCGGGGACACCCTGCTCCTTTGCTCAGCGCATTTCCGGCTCATCACCCTAACATGTTTTGTTTTTTTGTTTTTTTTTTTTCCTCAAGATTTCTTTTTTTTTATTTTTATTTATTTATTTTTTTTTTACAAATAGTTTATTGTCAAATTAGTTTCTACATAACACTCAGTGCTCATCCCCAAAGTGCCCTCCTCCATGCCCATCCCCCCCTCCCCCCCACATCCATCAGTCCTCAGTTTTTGTCAGCATTCAAGAGTCTCTCATGGTTTGCCTCTCTCCCTTTCCCCCACCATTTCCGCCCTTCTTCTCCCCCTTGGTCCTCCGTCAAGTTCCTCCTAATCCTCCTATACGTGCAAACATATGGTATTTGTCCTTCTCTGCCTGACTTATTTCGCTCAGCATAACACCCTCAAGGTCCATCCATGTTGCTACACATGGCCAGATTTCATTGTTTCTCATTGCCATGTAGTATTCCATGGTATAGATAAACCACATCTTCTTGATCCATTCATCTGTTGATGGACACTTAGGCTCTTTCCATGTTTTAGCTATTGTGGAGAGTGCTGCTATGAACATTGGGGTACATGTGCTCCTATGCCTCAGCATTTCTGTATCCCTTGGGTAAATTCCTAGCAGTGCTATTGCTGGGTCATAAGGGAGTTCTATTGTTAGTTTCCTGAGGAACCTCCACACTGTTTTCCAGAGGGGCTGTACCAGTTTACATTCCCACCAACAGTGCAGGAGGGTGCCCGTTTCTCCACATCCTCGCCAGCATCTAGAGTTCTCTGATTTGCTCATTCTAGCCACTCTGACTGGCGTGAGGTGGTATCTCAGTGTGGTTTTGATTTGTATTTCCCTGCACCCTAACATGTTTGAAGGGGCCCGCTTTTCACTGCAGAGGCCCCCCGGCCCCTTTGGACTCAGCACGCACAACGGCCACTGAAGAGCGAGGCTGCCCCTCACTCTGGCTTCCTCGCTCCCTCTCGAGGACCCCCCAACCCCCAACCCTCGCCAGTTCTTACCCCCACCCAGCAGCACCCTCTGACAGCTGCTCTCAGGGACCTGGGCGCCACACCGCTGCCCTCCTCCATCCCGGACCCGGAGTCCCCCATCACGTCCATGGGGCCGCTGTCTCTGCCTGGGACCACCCCCACCCTGCGCCGACCCCTCGTCTGCCTCCAGGCTCCTTCCCAGCCCGGCACCTCCTTCCCCCCAGCGCACACCCCCCCTTCTGCGCCCCTGACTCACTGCTGGCACACTGTCACCCTGAGACGGGGCCCCTGGGGCGCGGGGCCTCCACCATAGCCCCTCTTACACACGGGCACACTGGGGCAGGCCCTGCCAGTGACCACCAGGGTGGCACAGGTAAGGACTGACGGGGGCAGGTGTCCCAGAGCACGGACTCCAGAAACTACACTTCCTGCCTCTTCCCTGAATCACAGGAACATGCTTCATCTGTCGCTCCTGGGGCCTCCCTATGGCATGATGCCCGGATACGGGGGCACGGGGGGGTGGGGGGCAGGGACAGGGTCAGAGCCCGGCTGAGGGCATCCCCGCCCTGCCCCCAGGGGAGCCTCATGCCCAGCAGCGCCGGCCCCTCCTGCAGACCCACCATCACCCGGGGAGACCCTCCCCCACCCAGGCAGGAACCCACGGGGGGAGTCTCTCCTCTCCCTTTCCCCACCTGCCTTCCTCCCCCGCGACGCTCTGGCCCCCAAACCACGCTTCCTGCTCCCCCAGCCCCATCCACCCTCCTGCGGGCGGGCAGGGAGCCCAGGGGGCCGAGCGAGGACGGACACCGGCCAGCGAGGAACGGGGCGCGGGGGCTGCGCTGAGGGCAGAGGATTAACATCTCAGGGAGGCCAGGCGTCCCTCCGGGCACAAAGCAACGACAACTGATTAAAGCGAGTGTCACTGATTTCTGCCCTCCAGCCACGCCCTCGTGAATCCTTCCGGACCACGCGTGTGACTTTTACAAAGCTCCAGAGGCTCATTTCTAAGTGACGTCCACACTAAAACGCCGCGCACTTTAAAAAGCAGGCTTCGAGAATGGAGCCACCGTTGCTCTGGATGAAGCCTCCAGAGCCGGGCAGGGGAGGCCAGGGCCGCCAGGCGGGCCACGTGAGCCAGGACCCCACGGCAGGCGGGTCCTGGGGCAGGGGCGCCGCATCGTCCGGGCTTCTGGAAATGAGTACAAGCTAGAGGGTGCTTTTAGGAGCACCCAGATTTCTCCACTGCCGCTTGGGAAGAGTGCCGTGGGGTGTGGCCCTGCTGGGAACGATGTTTCCACCCCCTCCCGCATGCGTCTTACCGCCACACGTCTGCCGTGCACAACACACTCCAAAATCATGACCGCAGCGCTCTCGCGATGCTCTGTGGCGCAGCCTCCCTCATCGAGAGCCGCAGGGCCTTGACCTGAAAGTCACCTCAGCAGCGCGGACAGAGGAGGGTGGCTGTTACAAGGCATCCGGCACAGCCTCCGGGTGGGGGCTCCCTTCCCCGCCGCCAGCTTGAGGAGAAAACAGGAAAGTTCCTCAGACGGATCCCAGGGCTCTGAGAAAACGCAAATTTCTACTGGCCAAGCATTTGGTGTCTTTTTTACGATTTCTATTTTGATCTGTATTTACGATCAATTATTGACGTGTTTGCACAGGTAGCCAAACACGTTGCCTGAAAAACTCTCACTGAGCGGCTCGCCTCCGTCACCATGTTGACCCTGGAGCTCGAGACCAATGTCCCTCCACTCCGGGGCCCAGCGGGCTGTCCACGCACACGCCAGCCTGTCTTCCCAGCCTGCCCAGGCCCCTGCACCGGGACAGGTCAGCGGACCCCAGCCTCCTCCCTGCCGCCCGGCCCCTCTCGGCGCCCCTCTGCAGCCCCCGAAGAGGCACCGTCTCTCTGCCCCTGGGGTGGGCTGGTTCCCGCCGCAGAGGAAAGGGCGGGCGTCCGGCTCTCGCTTGGGCCCCACAGGCACTGCACACATCCACTCCCTGTCCCGACGCGGTGACACGGTGAGAACAGGCCCAGGCTGGCCGGGGGCAGGGGAGGCCCAGCAGAGCCCACAAATCCCGTGGGTATGAGATCCCCCCCAAACCCAAGATGGTGGCAGACACAGGGGGGCCCGGACAGGACCAGAGAGACAGAGAAGGGAGAGTGCAGCTGGCACAGGGGTGACAATGAACTGATCTGTTTACATGAAGACAATTGATGCCAACACCCCCGGGAAGAGCGGAGTCGGGTGAAACTGCCAGGCTGCACAGGGCGGCAGTGGGCTCGCTCCCCCCCCGGAAACCAGAGAGCCACTCTGACAGTCCGGCAGGTGCCGCCCGCACAGGTGCCCCATTGCCCCGGAGCAGCCGGTGCGTCGTATGGTAGTGACACGCCATCAGCGCACCGCCTGACGCCCCTTACGGGGAGCCGGGTGGGGCCCCGGGATTTCTCCGCGCTGATCCTTACAGTTGCATGTGAACCTCCAATCATGTCAAGTTTCGTCAAAGCCCCACAGGCCAGCACGCGCAGAGCGGGCTGGGGCAGCCCCTGCAGGGGCCAAGCCCCACGGAGCAGAGACACAGAGAGCCTAGAGGGCACATGTGCGCCTGCTGGGGGCTCTGGGGGTTCTGGGGGTTCTGGGGGTGGCCGGAGCAGGGCGCGGGGGACAGACTGAAGAAACAAGGATCAGGAGGGCTGCGGGCTTTCACGGCAGGAAAGAGAGGGGGAAGCAGGCTCGCTGCCCAGGGTGCTCGGGGTCTCCCCCAGGATCCACGCCGGACTCCCCCCTAAACAGCATGTATGGAAATAAACCAAACTTACAACTTTGACAGGTCATCTGAGTTTGGGAATGAGGCTACTTTGCCAAACTGATTCTTCCCTCTTTAATTAAAATCCTTTATTAACTGCCAAGCTAATACCATCCCCCAAGACAGACAAGATAATGAGCCCACATCCATCAGTCCAGGCAGGCCCCCCAGACACGCCTCCCTGGGGTGGGGGCGTGGCCCAAAATCTGCGACAGGAGGCCATCTGTGGCACAAATGGTGGATCCGTCTGAAGGTCCCTGTGGGAAGCCGGGGGCCCACAGGTGCCCTCCAGCCCAGCACTTTGCAAGGTCACATTTTCCTCCATGGCACCGATACTGCAGTCCAGTAAGACAGGGCTCGTGTGCCGGATGGAGGCCATCTGGGAGGAGAGGGCCCTGGTCCAGCAGGTCTGTGTCGGCTGAGCAAGGGCCCTGACTATGGCAGGTTTCGGACGCCCCTGGGAGCTGGGCCTGTGCCCCAGGAGCCCTGGACGCGACCCCAGAAGGAAGCTAGGGCGGAGAGAAGGGGCAGAAATGGCCAGAGCGGCCACCCAGCCAGGCTTAGCCGTCCCCACCCCGGAGTGCCGTGGGGACAGGGACAGTCCATCGGCTTGGTTCAGGGCCCCCGTGATGGCCCTGAGCCCATTTTTTTCACTTCATTTGAAAAACTCCAAACACAGACAACAGTAGGGACCCCTATAACAAAAGCTATGTGTACCCCACCAGCCTTACCCAACCTTAAACCATAGTCTGTCCTACCTTGTAAGTACAAAATAAAGCATGGGGCCGTGAGTCCATACTGGCGGACAACCGGCTGGGTAAGTAAACACAGGGCAGGAAGGGAAACATCTCCCAGAACTTCCACGCAGAGGGACTCCTGGTGGTGGATTAGAGACTCCCCCTGAGGACGCTCGCCCCGCCGCGTGGACTGCGCGTGACTCCCTTCCAGAGTCAGTCAGGACGGGGGGGCAGAAAGCAGTATGAGGGCAGCTCAGGCCACGGAGGTGAAGGTCAGCGGGGTCAGTACGGACCCTCGCCGCAGAGTGACAGAGGGCACTTCACCTCTGCGGACTCCGCCCAAACCCACCGCCCAATCTAACCACGGCAGAAACCCCAGATCCCAACGCGGACATCTTCCAAAAGACCCCAGCACGACCCTTCCACAGCTAAGGTCATCAAAACCAAGGGCAGCTGGGACACCGGCCCGGACGGAGGCTGTTCTGCGGGCTCCAGGGACAGAGAGAAGACGTGAAGTAGAAACGAAGGGAATCTGAGACAGTCTGGACTCCAGCTAAAAATGCTGCATCCATACTGGCTCGTTAGTTATCCGAAACGGAGCATACGAAGGTAAGATGCTCATAACTGGGGCTACGGGCTGGGGGTAGGGGCACCCTCAGGACCGGGGCTCAGTGTTCCTGAGATCTAAAACCAGTCGAGAAAACAAATATTAATGTATTATCTAACCTGCGGGGGGGCCGCGGTGAGGCCCGCGAGCACCGCCGCCCGGGTCGCGGGAGGTCGGGTGACCTCCGCGCAGGTGCGCGCGGCGCGCTCCCGGGAAGCGAGAGGCACGGTCCCGCGGGTGAGCGCACGCGCACACGGCACGGCGCGCTCACGGCTCAGTGCACGCGCTCCGGGCTCCGCGGGCGGCTCCCGAGCGCTGCTCGGTCCTCGCGCGCCCCCTGGCGCCCGGCAGCCTCCCTGCAGGCGACGCGGGCCGAGCCGAAGCGCGGTGCGCAGCGCTCCCGCGTGGACACGCGCCGCCTCCGCGCGCCCCGCCATCCCCGGCCGGCGCGGAGGCCCCTCGGGGGCTGGCCCGGCGCAGGCCGCTACGACCCAGCAGTGGCCGCCGAGCCGGAGCCCCGGCCGGCGCCGCCTTGCGCTCGCGGGGACTGACGCTGCAGACGTTGGGGTGGGATTCTTTCCGGACGTGGCAGTTGGCGCCCGGCCCGGTCTCTCCGAGGTCACTCCTGGCCTCGACCAGGTCGCGCGGGCTAGAGAGCTTAGCGTCACTGCCCATCGTCAGCCGCCCTGGAGGTGAAGGCCCCTGCGACGGAGGCATGCAGGGGGCAGGCACAGGGACCCAGAGAGCAGGGCTCGCAGCCCGCTCCGACCCTGGCACCCGCTTCCAGGCACAGGTGGCCGCGCGCTCGCCTTTGAGGAGCCCTCGGCCCGGCGCACGCGCGCCGGAGACCCGCAGCCCCTCGGGAAGGGGGCCACCCGCGCCCACCCCTAGGGCGGGGGCGCGCCGACACCTACCGCTCAGGTGGCGGGCGCAGCGGCCCCGACGCTTCCGCTGAAAGGTGCACCAGCATCGACCCTTCTGGAGGGGGGCGCACTGGGACTTCCCTCTTAGGAGGGGCTCGCACTGGACCATCCCCTCCAGAGGTGGGGCGTGCCCGGAGCCGACTCCTCGAGAAAGTTGGCGCGCGGGGACCGAGACTCCGCGGACGGGGAGGGGCCGCCGAGCCTGCGCGCTCCCCCCCGGCGCGGCCCGGGGCCTGCGCGCAGGTCTCGGCGGTGGGGCTGGGGCGCCGCACCGGTGCGCCCTCCCGGCCCTGGACGCCGGAGGAGGTTGGGGGCGGACCCGGCACGGCCCTCCCAGCGGATCAGTCTAAATTCAAGTGTATTCCTCCAGGTCGTGAGCGGGCTGTATTTATCAAGATAAGAGGACAGCACACACTGTAACGTTTCGTTCACTTGATTTAGAACGTCGCTGTTTGCACACAGGATTGGGGGTTAGCTTCCGGAGCGCCGGCCCGCTCCCCAGGCGACCCCGGGCACCGAGTCGCCCCTCTGGGGCCCCAGGACCCAGACCGAGGCGGGAAGGGGCTCCCTCTGGCCACACGCGCTGGTGCCGCCCTGTGCCAGGACTTGGCCTCTGGGAAGCCCGGTCCCCCCACGCCAGCCCCGAGCGCAGCACTTGAGGATGACCACTCGCTGTGCTGAACCTCGGCTCAGCCACTGTCTGGTTAGCGACTTGGGCACATGTCTGAACCTGTTTCCCCACAGCAAAGAGCGTGCCCGTGACACTGTGCTGGGTCCTTAGCCGCTTCTCAATGGTACGCGCTGTGCGTCGGGCAGCGCCTGGCCTTCCGGAGTGGCCCTCCCGATGCAGCAGGGCTAGCTGGCCCCGCCCTCCTGTACCAGCCCGCGCCCCTGGCCTCCCAACTCCCGTGGGCAAGGGGCCTATTCAGAGACGTCACAAGCAGCAGGCTGAGCCCTGGAAGCACATGACCCAGGGCCATACCCCAGGCCTCCCTGCTACCGTGTGACCTGGACCAGCCAGCTGGCTTAACGTCGGTGTCCCTAGCTGTAACATGGGGTGGACGATGTGTGCGCGCAGCACGGGGGTTGTGAGAATCCAGGGGTTTACTGTGTCTGTTATTTAGGGTGGTGCCTGTCTCCAGGTGCACCAGGTAACTAACTGATATCTGTTGTTACACTAAATCATTAACACAGGAATTCAGAGCGGATTCAGAGGACGGTGCGATCACATTTGGGGCAATGTGTACATTTCTCTAGTGAAGTTTTTGTTTGTTTTTTGTTTTTAATTTGAAAGAGAAAGCAGGAGTAGGGGAGAGGCAGAGAGAGAGAGATTCCCAAGCAGGCTCTGTTCTGACCACAGAGTCCGACTTGGGGCTCCAACTCACAAACCATGAGATCATGACCTGAGCTGAAATCAAGACGACTGAGCCCTCCAGGCGTCCGCCTACTGAACAGTTCTGATCAGGTTCAGAGAGAAGGCTCCTTAGGACAGTGGCTCTTTAACAAAATCTCCAGGAAAAGAACACTGGGGCCAGGGCTTGCCCCCCCCCCCCCCCGCCCGCCCCTCCTCACACCACACCCTCTGAAGCAGGGCCGGCGTCCTGGGCCTTGCAGTCAGTCCCACAGGCTGCCCTCAGAAGGGCCCACGCTAGTCTCGTGCTCTGTCCCTTGAAATTCCTTATTGTCTCCTTTGTGCGTGTAACCGTCTGTGAAGTGTAACGGGACAGTGGCGCGGGCATGTGGAGAGGACGCGGAATAGGCGGGTCCCCTGCTCCGGCCCACACACAGCAGTCCTGAGGCCGGGTGAGCAGCGAGCCCGGGCGGCGCCCCAGGCGTGGGAAGTCAGTGGGACTCAGGCCAGCGCGGGGGGCAGGCTAACGCAGGACCGAGGAGCAGGGGCACACAGCACCAAGCAACCGTGCTTTCCGTTCAAACCAGAGCTTGTTCTGTGCACAGAAAGAAGGCAACAGCGGTCTAAGAAACAAGAGCGATGCTGATGCCTTCTGACTTTGTCACCCCATGCTAGCCAGTCACCTACAGGGAACCTGACAGAAGGAAGGAGAGAGCACCCCACTCTTCCTCGCTCATCACGCACTGAAGGTGGAACGCTGAGAGAACGTGCACAGAGAAAGTGAAGGGGAAAAAAAAGCTTCATGTCTTAGCGCCTCTAAGAGCCCTTTTTCCCCACTTTTAGAACAAGGGGCCCACGTTGTCATTTTGCACCGGGCTCTGGGAACTGTGGCCGGGGCTGCGCTCAGGCCCCACCAGCATGTGGCCTGCTCCAAGCACAGCATGGGGCTGAGGTCAGGGTCTTGCTGGAAATCCCAGCTCCTGGCCCCGGGAACCTGCAGGGACTTACTGCACCAGGAGACCTTCCGCAGAGGACGCTGCAGCCCTGGGTGAGCCAGCGCCGAGCCCGGCACACGCCCAGCACACAGGCGACCCTGATCACCCCCCTCGCTAGGTCCCTGACTGTCCCCGAGGGACTGAACTCCTGTCTATCGAACGTAAACATCTATAGATAGCAGACAAAGCTGTATGAGGAAAAAAAAAAAAGCCGAGACTCTGAAACCAGAGCTGGGAGACCAATTATGAACCCTGGTCTTGCCTGGAACTCTGCATTTCAGCTGATGAGGCGGAAGTTATTTCAACCTCTACCCATTCCTAGAACCCAATACTTGAAACACATTAAAAAAATGAATTTATCTCCAAAGAACCAAATTACTTTTATTTAGGAAAAACAAAGTTTGAATTTGGCAACCAATTGTCAAATTTAAGAAAATGGATCTTAATTAAAAATTGTATCAGAAATCATATTTCATACTTTAATCTGAAGCTTTTAACGCCTCCTCTGAGCACAGGATACGGCTGTACGATTCCTCCCAGGGACACAAGGGATGATGACTGAAGAAGTCAGGCACTTAAATGTACTGCAGCTGTTGTACTGATCAATTAAGCTTTTCCTGACTACAATGTAGTTTTGTTAAAATGAGGTTTTCTATTTACAAAAGCATGCTATTTTTCATTTACTTAAAATTTTTTAATGTTTGTTTTTGAAAGAGAGAGCATGACTTGGCAAGGGGCAGAGAGAGGGAGACACAGAATGTGAAGCAGCTCCAGGCTCCGAGATGTCAGCACAGAGCCCGACGCGGGGCTCGAACCCATGAACCGTGAGATCATGACCTGAGCCCAAGTTGGACGCTCAACTGACTAAACCACCCAGGCGCCCCAAAACATGCAATTTTTAAAAATCAATCTCAATAAAATAAAAAAATCTAAATTTGAAACTCGATTCTTGTGATTGAACATGGAAAATCACTGTTTTCCTCCTTGAGCAAGTCAACTACGTGTTAAGATGCACAGGGTCTGGGGCTCCTGATGGAAACCAGGAACAGCGTGGCGACAAGACTCAGCTGCCCCACAACACGACACGAAAATACCCAGTAAGCGCTGCGCGGGTGAAGCCAGGCCTCCATCTCGCTGTCTTCACGGGGGACGTCTGCACTTTCACAGCAAGTGTGAGCAGCACACTTAGCTAGCAGGCCTCCTGCAGGGCAGTCCACGGGCTGGAGTCACCTGGTGCGCCAAGGCGGGGGCGGAGGCAGGCGGAGCGGCCTGCGCCCCTCAGCACACACAGAAAGGCACGGCGACCCCGCACCTTCACAGGGGGGCCTCATGCAGCAGTGGGCCCCAGCCTTGGGGAGTCACAGAATCCGGAACGGGGCTCCCAGCTCCAAGGCCACAGCTGCACCCTTGAGCAAGTTTTGACTTTATGGAGTTCCTCCCAACTCCTCTCATTGTCTTTGTGTTTTGGTCTGTTTGTTTTTCCACTTTTGGTTATGAAGTGAAATCAGAGCTTAAAGGAAACGGAGGGTGGCCCATCCCTGCAGGCTCACCTCTGCAGGTGGGTGTCAAATCCCTAAGAACCCTTCCCTTGAAAGGAAGTTACCTCCTGCCTGGACAAGCAAGTCAAGAGGAGTTACCAGCTCTTCCCTTCCTTTCCTCCAGAAAGGCGGCCTTTCTGGAAGGGCGGCCCTGAGGGTGGAGTTAACAGGCAAAGTCCCAATGGCAGCCACCCCTCATGAGTTAACCACCCTCCCTGGCCCCTCAGGGCCCCACGATGAGCTCCATTTTACCAAGAAGCTCAGGCACAAGGAGGCAGCTTCACAGGCTGAGCTGGGATGTGTGCAGCTCATCCCTCCAAAATATCCAGAATCCCTAAAACCCTCGGACAGCACCTCGGTGAGCCCCGCCCCCCACCACAAGCTCCCACCAGGGCTTGGACAGGACAGCATCTCAATGACATGGTCACCTAACCCTGCCAACTGAAGTCTCTCAAGCACTGGGAACAAGCTTCTCTAGGATTTGTGGACCAGAGAGGATTTCAATTTTGACAAAACGTTCCTACGAGGGTAGGCTCATTTTGATCAGAAAGTCGGATCTGGGATTGCCTATGGAACCCCCAAGATCAGTTCGACCCAAGAATCGCTTGCCTTGCTCCTAAAACATACCTAATAAAATGAGGTTAGGAACAACTCAATCCCTTTGTATGAACGAGACCCTTGACCTTCCCAATGTCTAGCTGGAAACACCACCCCTCCAACATTCCTGGAGCCAATGGAGCCCACAACTGACACGTCCCCCAAAACTCTGAACACTTGCCCTGACTCAAACTGTGATGCTTAATCACAGATGATGCCACCGACATTTTGCATCATGCAAGAGTCACCCACAGGAAGAGGAGGTCATCCTATGATGCACGAGCATCTTACATTATCCGAGCAACCACCCTGGCCAGGTCAGTGGTTCCCAAATTGGGAGGTGGGCATTTGTTAAAATGTATGCATTTCATTTAAGTGTACATTAAGAAGAAACCTAGCTTGGGGCACATGGGTGGCTCAGTCAGTTAAGCGTCCGACTTTGGCTCAGGTCATGATCTCAGGATTCGTGAGTTCAAGCCCCGCGTCAGGCTCTGTGCTGACAGCTCAGAGCCCAGAGCCTGCTTCAGATTCTGTGTCTCCGTCTCTCTCTGCTCCTTCCCTGTTCGCACTGTCTCTCTCTCAGAAATAAATAAAAAACATTAAAAAAAAAAAAAAAGGAAGAAACCTAGCTTACCAAATCTGGGACAACTTCTCACTTGGGATAAGACAAAGTTAAAAGGTGACTTGCTAACAGGTGGCACCTGCAGACAGAGCAAAATCACAAAAGCACTATGCAACGCTTTCAGTGTGGGACACCGGATTCGAGAACATTACGCACTCCTCCTCCATGGTTCATGGCATCTTGAAGCTTAGAGTTTCAGTTAGAATTCCATTTCCATCTACATTTTAAAGCTTTCTTATGCAAAGATTTCCGTTTTAAGAGGAAAAAAGAAGTTCGTGGACCAATGCCCAAAGGAGCCCCACCTATTTACACACACTAGCAAGGAAACCCACCAGGACAGGTGTCTCCTCCTCCAACAGGAAGGAGGCCATGACCACCTTGAGGATTTTGTGCAGACTGCCCTGCATGACACACAACAGACATCAGCTCTCTCCTCTGCACAATCAGAGAGAGCAAGGACACTGCCGGTCCCGTGCCCGGGGACAGGTTGCCTTCACCAGATCCGCAAGTGCTTCCTCTGCTTTTTCATGTAAACTGCTGGCTCTTGCATCCCCCTTTCCTTACTATCACCAGACACTTCTGTGAAGCCTCAACCATCCAGACCAACAAGCCAGGAGAATCTAATGAAGAAAACACGCGCCGTGGGCACCAAACACAATCTACGAACCCAGGAGGTGAATGCAGACACCTGTTTAAGGCACGCCCAACGAAGGCTTAATGGAGCAATTATTTTTTAAATACATGAGAGTCCGGATCAAAACTGTTGAAATTTTCATGGACCTCAGGACGTTCTCAGCCTATATAAATATGGGCTAAATTAATGCTTTCAGTGTAATGACTAAAATAAACTGTGGTGCTTAACCCAAACTGAGAACGTGTGCCTGTCACCCCCCGCCCCACCGCTTCTTCTAGTCATGGAGAACGCAAGGGTACCACACTCATGAGAAATCATTTCCCTCTGACCCGCTGCTTGCTCACACACACTGGCGCTTCCAGAAACGAGTCTCCACGTCTGCAGAGCCCTGCGTCGCCTGTGCAGTCTCACTGGCGCCTCACACAAGGATGCTGCCAGAGCAAAATTTTCAGTTCAATTTTTCCAGGCTGTAAAGAGATCTTTGGCCATTGAGGGGCGCCACTGGTTTGGTCAAAGAGCTGTTCTAAATATTATTGTGGATTTCAGACAGCGTCACAGTTCTGAATTTTCTGAAGCCTGCCTATTTCCTAACTGCTATAAGGTGCCCATGTATTATGAAAAAGAAATTTAAAGTAGGTTAGTCACTACATATTTAACATCACTGTAAAAATACACCTTTTTTTTTTAACACAAGTACTTTTAATTGGATGTTGAAGATGTTTATTGCATTCTACGTTTGGTGGAAAAAACAAAACATACATATATTTAGCACAAGCTTGTGACGTACACAGAGCATAACTGGGTGAGAAGCAGTCTCTGCTCCTCGCCCACCTGTGACACGGAGTCGTGAGCGGCCCCACCGAGATGAAGCGCTTCCTGCAGCAGCCGGGCGCCGAGCGCACGAGCCTCTAGTTCTCGCCTTTCAGTACTGGCAGCAGCTCACCATTGTCCTTCAGTTCCTAACGATGAAAACAGAAAGCACAAACAACATGTATGTGGACCTATGAAAAATGGAAACACGTGAACAATGTTTCCGTGTCAGACTGCTTCCGTGTCAGAGAACCAGAAGAAATACTTCGCTGGATTAAAACTCTGGCCCACCAACACACTGAAAGTGACTATTATGCCATAAAAACTGAGTGCACTATCAGATTACAGAAGTTTTAAAAGGCATTCCAAAACCAACAGATTATTTAGCATTAACGAACACAGCAATTAGAGCCAAACGCCCATAGCCACGTGGGCAGTACACGGGCTTCACTGTTTCCACCCAGCCTGAAAAGGCCGCAGTACTAGTGTACAAGTGCAAATGTAAAGGCCAAAAACCACTAAAAAGATGTAAACTCCAGAGTTTTTTTTGTGCTATCTTTCAGATTTAAAATCTGGAACACAGCCATCAAATTTAAAATGTGACAATAAATGAAATAATGAGACTTTCTATTTATTGAATATCCATCAATAAAACCACTAAAATCAGGGCACGTGGCTGGCTCAGCTGGTAGAGCATGTGACTCAATCTCGGGGTTGTAAATTCAAGCCCCACATTGGGCATGGAACCTACTTTAAACACACACACACGTACACACACACACACACACACGGGCACACACAATTCCATGTGACTTCCTGTCTAGTTAAACCCTAATAGCAGTGATTCTGTCATATAAACTCAGACAACTCAGTGATCTCCTGGGATCTTCTACCATGAATCCCTTACTAAGCACACATCCTACTGCACTAGAAGAGCAGGGAGGACCCTTCTGAGCACAAGCCCTGGAGGGCAGGAGGCCATACAGCTCATGGAGAGGCCCAGAAGCCTACAGGTAGAACCTGGACTCAAGGACTTACTCATTGTGACATCACAGTCGGCTTACCTAACTTCTCTACATCCATGTCCCCTCATCTGCTGACTGAGAACAAGGACACTCAGCGTGCTATGAGGGTGGCCTAAGCACTAAGGCAGTCTGCCGGGCACACCGGGGCCGCCGTCATCATCACCGCTCACGTGCACCGGCCTGATCTAAGCGTTCCCGCTTAAACAAACATTCTGCAGCAGTGATAACATGACCTCACTGAGTACATACTAATTAGTTGCTGTTTTTCTCAGAACAGTAGACTGACTGAGCTGTTGAATTACTGGGTAACTCATTTAATCATTCAACAACGAAAAGCACTTCGTGCTCTTAAAGGCCAGCAGAATTAACCCGCCTGGCACATGATGACGTTTCCACTGAACTCAAGACGAAGAACTGCACTCTATGAGCAACAGACCAAAATGGCAGCCTAGGAACTGTTCCCAGTTATCTTCTTGGGAGAAAATGTTACAGTATCACAAATTTCCAGATGTGTGTTTTTAGCAGGTGAACATCAGGAGTCCTATAACATCCTATTATGTACCTAAAAAGAAGTTGCCCGCACAGCTCAGCTTTAGAATTAAATGAGATTTATTGATCGTTATCTTCCCAAGAGTTAGCAATGGCTAAGGTACAGGCTATAAAACATTCAGACAAGAACAGGCTCCGGAGGATTTGGGGTTTGAAGACTGTTTCTTAAAAAAATAAAACATATATATAACATAACAAATGCAAATCTATTTTTGTGGCTCCAGGGCTATTCAAGAGCTACTATGTTAAGCCTGTTCTCCTCTAGGACTGAGACAGTTTACTAGTAAAAATGCCTCTCGCTGCCTTCAGAAGCGCCACATCCAACAGCACCCGCAGCAGACATGACGGGCGAGGGTGAAGCTGCAGCGAAAGGCGCTCGGGCCCAGTGTACCCCCGCGGCCTGGCCCCCAGGGCAGACGGCACTCAGCGCAGGGCTGCCGTCCTCCCAACACCACCGGAGTGGCAGTCATGACTTACCTGAGCACCTAACTAGGAGCCAAGTGGGGGCTGAGGGTGGCGCCGCAGTGTCCCTGTGGGACTAGTCCGAGACCCCGCGTGGGGTGCACAAGCGCTCTCAGGTGCAAGCGCCCTAAGAAAAGCCCTGCCCGCCGAAAATTCGTGGACGGCCTGCTTACAGCAAACTAAACAAGTAAATTAATGGGCAAGGATATAAAAGATGTATAAGAAAAGGTGTTTCTAAACACGTTTACGATCTGACCGAGCTAACCAGTTTCCTAGCGTGAGACCGAGCCGGACGTGGGGACAGCCCACAGCAGCCTCGTGCAGCTCTGTGAGGCCCCGGGCACAGGGGCCTCCGGGCTGTCACACAGCTGGCAGGGGCCAGGCAGCACCGGGTGTCGGGCCTCCTGCCCGTGGCCTGGTGCTCTTCACTCCACCCCCCGAGTGCATGTAAGGCAAAGTAACATGAAAAAACAGTATAACGTAAATATAAAAGGATGGAAGAACTTCAGGAACAGGAGTGAAATATTTCGAGCTTCAAGAATCTACGATTTAGAGACAAGAAGGGCCCTGAAAGACACAGAAAACATGCAGCCATGGCACACGCAAGGTATCCAAAGCAGAGGGGACAAGGAAAGGCTAAAAACACAAAGACAGTTCTACCAGATTTAGCAGCGTAAAGTAAAAATCCCATTTCGAGCTTGGCCATAATCAGAGCATCTCGGGATGCCAAGTGACAGTTCACACCTTAGCCGCAGTTCCTCAGGAGATGAAGGAGACTGTGCGGACGACCAGGGGAGGCAGAGGCCCCACAGCAGGAGGATGATCTGGCTGGCTCAGGGGGCAGGTGAGCACAGTCTGATCCCACAGGGACAGTGGCAGGACAAGGTACTAGGGACACAGAAATGCTAACACTGGGGGGAGCCTGGGGGGCTCAGTCGTGTGAGCGTCCGGCTCGAGCTCAGCTCATGATCTCATGGTTTGTGAGTTCAAGCCTGGCACGGGGCTCTCCGCGGTTCAGCACGAAGCTGTGCTGTCAGCGTGGAGCCCACCTGGACTCTCTCTACCCCTCTCTCCGCCCCTCCCCAGCTCATGCTTTCTCTCTCAAAAATAAAAATAAACATGTAAAAAGCAAAAGTAAATTAAAAAACTAAAATTAAAAAGATTTTATAGGGGCGCCTGGGTGGCTTAGTCGGTTAAGCGTCCGACTTTCGCTTAGGTCATGATCTCGCGGTTCGTGGGTTCGAGCCCCACGTCGGGCTCTGTGCTGACTGCCAGCTCAGAGCCTGGAGCCTGTTTCAGAGTCTGTGACTCCTTCTCTCTCTGACCCTCCCCTGCTCACGCTGTCTCTCTCTCTCTCTCCTAGAAATAAATAAAAATTAAAAAAAAAAAAAAAAAAAAGATTTTATAAAGAAATGTTAACCAGAAGCCAGAAGTGACTGAACAGGAGGCCAAGAAGGAGTCAAGAAAGCCCCAATACAAAATCATAATTTTCAAACATGCCGTTTTCCATCTTTAGGACACCAGATGAACTCCGACCTTACCTTAACGATATCCAGACCCCCAACAAGCTCCCCTTTCACATACAGCTGAGGGTACGTGGGCCAATTGGAGAACGTTTTTAACCCCTGCCGAACCTACGGAAACAAGAGGAACTCTGAAACCTTACTATTAGACCCTAATGAGTAAAACTAAATGCAAAGGATGAAAAACATAAAACACAGAACTTACTTCTTCATCCTCCAATATATCAAATGTCTCATATTCAACACTACAAAAAGGAGAGAACATTTTAACAGGAAGTAGTTTTATTAAAAATTATAAAGCTTACTATAAAAAGTCAGGAAAAGTACATTATTTTGTTGCTGATGACATTTACCATAGAAAATAGAAATGACTTTATTTCTCTCAATCTGTCAGGGAGATACAAATTTATCTGGACTTTTCTCTAGACAACACTGTTAGACAGGGGTCACCAAACTTTTTCTGAAAGGGCAAAGCCACAAACACACAGGCTCTGCAGGCCAGTCTCTGCATTACACAGAAGCAGCCACACATGTCGGACAGGAGTGGGTGCGGCTGTGTGCCAAAAATACTTTACTTACAGAGGGAGGTGGCCAGCTACAGTGTGCCAACCCTAGGTTAGACCTGTACCCCAAGTTTACACGAGTCTGTCCTTAACACTCCGTTCCCAGCCCTCACCCCCGGAGCTGCTGCTTCTGAGCTGCTGGGAGCTGTTCGGGGAGCAGGAGGGAGCAGCTCTGACGTCCATGACCGCTCACAGCCACCCGGGCTGGGCTGGAGGCTCACTACCCAGGACAACTACACTGCCAACAGACGCCACCTTATGGAGGTGTGCATTCCCATGTGCGCGTGAACTCATTTCAGAACCACATGCTGTTTTCATTATGGATAAACCAGTGAGAGTGGGGTGGCTTCATGCTGCTTACTTGTTATAATGAATGAAAAATCACTGCATGGAAATCCAGACATAGCTACTCAGAAGGACTTCACTGTTTGAGGTCAAGGGATCAGTATGGACAGACGACTAATTCCTGCAGGGAGACTGTGGGGTTCTGTGCAGTCCCAAAGACTGGCCAGAGAAAATGCCACATATAAAAGATAAACTTCGGGTTCCATAAAACCAAAGCAGGGAGATCTCAGTAAACAAGTTCCCAAGAAAACTGTTCATGGTGCAGAAAACAGTCAAAAAAATAAGATGACAGGATAAATCAGCACCAAGTACCAAAAACAGGACTATCTGAAAGCAAGAGAAGATTAAAAAAACAAGCCCCAGTGTGAATCTCCCTTCAGGTGGAACTAAAGGAGGCAGATCTCCTGGTCTGAACGGTCTGAGAAACACGACGAGCTGCAGATGTACACGGGGGCGGCGCGGCGCGGGCCCGGCTGCAGTCACGCCAGCCCGCGCACCTCCCGCAAGCTCTGCGCACACAGCGCCTCCACGCCTCCGTGAACACCGGGCACACGGCCCCTCAGGGCAGGCGTCTTTGGGCAGAGAAGGAAAAGAGGAGTGTGAGAATGGGGGGGAAGGAATAATAAGCCAGACTTTCTCCACACCCTGACGGCTATCAGCAAGGCGACGGTCTGTTCGAGGTGAGGAGCGGCAGAGGGCCCCGCGGCCCGCTCACCGCACAGCTCCCTGCGTCAGCACGTCCGCAGCTGGGACACTTCACCTCCACAGAGGCCCCTCTGCTCTGGGGACTGGTACTTGCAAATCCAAACAGGGTTAGAGAGGGACCGGGTGACTTTCCACCGGACAGACGAGCCGACACGGCCCGGTGCTCTCGCGCTCTGGCCTCCCCGCCTTGTGGAGGTAAGCCCTGAGGGGACACACCATCAGGAGGGACAGGCATGTCACACCGGGGAGCTGGGACAGAAGGAAGACAGAGAAAGGGGGCCGCAAAAACTGCTGACCAAAACCCAGCCCACCTCTGCTCTGGGCAGCGCAGCGTGAGGGAGGTGTGGCCAGAGCTCATACGACAAAGACTCGCTAGCCTCTCCTCTGTAAGATATCACTGTCACTTGAAAAAATCAATCATTTTTCTTTTTATGTCCCTAAAGTTGTATTTAACCTGTGCTACTCAACTGACTACTTTCAACCCTGCCCAGGGACATCTAAATATTTCACCAATTACCTTCCCCAGGACTTCAAAGAACTGGTTAATCTCTTTAAAGTTATGGCTAGAATACTAAGGCTATTAAAAAGAAGCTATTGTGAAATAAGCAAAATAATAATAATAAGCAAAAACATTTGATAAACTCTATAGAACATGGGCAAAGTATCTCCAAACAAGTGGTTTTATTTTTAATCAGAAAAATCAACCGTAATTTTCTTACCTGGCAGCATCACCACTGAGCAGACCAAGAGCATGAACACAGCGATTTAAGTTACCTGCTTCTGAGACGCACAGAGCAACCTTCACATGTGCCCTATGCATTTGACACAATGTGGAAAACTAGAATCTTTTTAAGGAAATTAAAAACCTCTGATACATTTTCCCTAAAATGTCTTTATGTATGCATGTTAAAGAACTCAGTTATTAACTTTTCTCTGGGAAAGTAGACAAATAGTTATTTCAACAATTGCCTAAGAAGCTCCTTTATATTGCCAACTGGTTGATACTGGCCAGAAAATCCGACTGTGGTCTAAGTTAAAGCACTCATAAAGCACTATAGCAAAAATAGATAAAAATATACAGATATAACCATAACAACTGAAAGGCATCAGTGGCAGTACTGAAAAATCTGAATTTCTTAAACATACCATCTGAAAACAAGATTTACATACCCAGTATTATTTAGTATTTCCAGAATTTGTTTGCTGAATCCACATTTTGCTTCCTAAATTCAGAAGGAAACAAACAAAAAAACAAACGTGTAAAGATGTATTACATTTCCTACTCAGCCCGAGCCCACTGGCATGGTCCTAGAATCGTTCCGCACTGGGATGGCGCGGGCATGCCGCCCTCCAGAGACGAGCCTCCAGGTGCCTCTGGCCTCATAGAGCAGTGGGTCGGCCGGGATTTCAGGAGGCCACAAATCCCAAGCCCCTCAAGTACTGACCCATCTGGACATGGTCCTGGACCCTCGGCCCACAGACTTCCTTCAGGCTCTACCCACCAGGGATGACACGTGTCCTGTTCCTGACAATCTTTGTGGTGACACGGTCCTCTGAGGGGAACCCTCTCGCTCTACAGACTGGCTCCCTCTCCACTCTCTCTCACAGGTGGCCTCACCTCACTTCATCTTTCTGTACTGAGTAGGGCCATCATCTTCCTATTCCCAACTGGACTTTTACTCCTCATTTTTTAAAATGTGACCTTACGGTACAGAGTTACAAAGTACCAAACTTCTCCCAGGTTATGGCAGTTACAGGATTCTGCCAGCCACCAGGACTCGAACCCTAGCAATCCTGGAGGAAGACTCAGCACCACACGTATTTCTTAATAGCACAAGTAACTCTGCTCCCAAGATGTATGAACACTTGCCGGCTTCCAGAAAAAAACTTTTTCGAAAATAAAAATCTGCTTTTAATAATCACCAAGAAGATGTAAGAAGATGACTTTATCACTACTGGGAATTATTAACTTCCTCTACTTTGTTTTAATAAAATTAGTGAACCAGTCAAAGAATCTAGGTCCTAATCTGTGATCCCAGTACGCTGAAAGCTATACTCCCATTTCCCCATTACTGCTTTCACAGATACACTGGCGAGCTGTGTTAACTGGCTGCTTTCACTGTATTTGTTACATTACCTTTCACACTCGCCATCACACCTCCTTCTCTGCGAGGCGCCCTGAACACTCCCACAAGGGGCAGCAGCGCCCTGGGAGATGAAGCGAGCGGCCCGCAATGACCGGGCAGACGAGCGCCGTCTCGCCGCCCAACAGCCTCGACGCCCAGGGCTCCCGCCTCCTCCCCTGGGACGCAAACCGGACTCTGTCCCGCCAGCCCACCTCGGTCACTGGCTGAGAACAAAGGAAGGGAACAGAGCCTGGTTCTGGAGCTCACCGTTCTAGTCCCCACACAACCGAAAATCAGTTCTGCTCAAGCTGTTGGGGGGAGTGCGCCACCTAACTCAGTCCTCAGAAGGATGCACAACCTGTGTGTTCCTTCATCAAAAAAGCTACAGGAGCCAACCCATTATAAATAACCACTGCCAAGCGGTCTCACTCATCCGTCCGCCTAGTGTGGGACACACAGGATGCCGCAGGGTGTATTTCTCCATCCGGGACTTCTTCCAGCATGCCCTAGGGCTGCGCTCCCTGAGAGCGACAAGGCTCCCTGTGCTCGGGAAGTGCGTGGGCCAAACTGCTCACTACCTGAGCCCAGGACCTCAAATGGTGACTGGTGACGGGACAGCAACAAACAGAACCAGAGGAGGGTGAACACTGTTGGCCAAGTTTGGCAGCGAAGAGAAATGCACCCGCTGAGATGTTGATGATAAAGTCGGGCAAGATGTAGATTACTTTGTTTGATCTCCATAAGCACCAATTAAGGCCTGGATACCTTCCTGATGCCACTACAGCTTCATTAGCCACAGCTAGGAAAAAAGATTTAAGTGTCCCCTTGTTGCAGATGTTAACATCAAAAGAAATTACAAATAAAACCATTTTTGAGTTCTTTACCTGTTTGTTTCCTTTCATAAACAGCATCACAGAAGCTTTATTTGTCAGTAGTTTGAGCCTAAAGAGAGAAAATTGATATAAAATGGCTCAGCTCAATTATTAAACACCACTTTTGCTTCGCTTCAGGAGTAACATGCATATTTGAGGGATAGCAGATGATAGTTCACAGCTTTGAGTGGTATTAAACAAGCAAATGCATTGACATTTTCCTTTATTTCATTCTCTCCCTGAGCCACCATAAAACACAATATGGCTTTTAAGGCAAGGAATGTTCCTTAGAGTTGCAATTCAAGCCCATCAACTCACAGCACTAAAAAAAATAATAATAGCCAATTCAGTAAGGAATTGTTCAGGAAGGGGCCTGAATGCTGAGCCCACCCACAATTTCCAGAACTACATCTTGTGGGCCCCCTCCTCCGCCACGAGGCAGCACACAGCCCAACAGTCCCCGCCGTTCACAAGGTGGTGGCGGGTGCGGGAGGTGCTAAGTGCTGGAACACCAGCTGCTCACATCAAATGCCCCCGTCTCGACTTTCTGCTTCACACTTTGTACAATCTCTCAAAGGCCGTCCCTGACTTACTGTCAGGAGCGGCAACCGTAAGGTGCTGTCACAAGTCGCAGGACAGTCAGTGTCAGGACAACCTGCAGTGGACCCATCACCAGATCCTCCCGCCCACTGGTACTCTGGGTCACTCCCAGCTCAACACCTCCTCAGAGAACAAAGTGATCACAAACGAAACACACAAATCATGCTCAGAGCTCTGTCACGTATACTTTTGGTAGCCGGTAGAGAACGTCAGGCTGATTCTCAGAAAAACTCGGAAATAAAGAATATGGTGCTGATCACCATCAGTCACCTACAGCAACCCAACTGTCTGCGCCCAGGAAACCGAACCAAGTTCTTCCACCCGACTCACAGAGACGTCGCCAGCCCCAGGAACTTGGGCTCTAGCCCCGTGCGGGCCGGGACCACGGCAAGTGATTACTCAAAATACACCGAACGTGTGTATCTACAGAATCTGTGTCTGAGGCCACAGGAAATGCAGACGCAGCACATGAGGAAAAGAGACAGAAGGTCTGATGGACACAGGGACATGAACGGCGGCAAGGCAGGCTGAAGGCAGACCCAGCGCACACAAAGCATGGAAGGCTTCTGAGGCCACGCTGCCTCCGTGAGCCACCTATCCTATTAGAGAGGCAGGAAAGGGCATTTGAGAAAGTGTGGCACTTAAAGGTCAGTTTGACAGATACAGGATACTATTTACTAATCAAGGATGGATAAATAGGTGTTTATCAGTAAACACTTTCATTTCAAAATGCTGAATGGCAAGAAAACTACAAGAGGAGGTCTCACCCCACAGACTCAAGCCCCAGCTATGAACGGCTGACACACGGATGTATTTCAAGATAAGTTCTTCTTTAAACCTCTACATTAATTCAAATTTATTACAATAAAAATCCCTGTAAGTCTCCCTACAGGCCAAAGTCCAAAATTTCCATAAGATAAAATCTTTAAAAGCTGATTGAGATCCTTCATAAAACAAAGCCGAATTTTACAGCTCCAAATCTCCTTGAATTTTAAATTCTAACCATGGTTAGAAAGGTAGTGTGAGGGCCCCGAAGTGTTTACACAGGTGCCACACACGCGGCCTTCTCTCCTCACACTCCGCACTCTTCCCAGCCGGTGTCTGGACGATGCCGTGAGGAGGGGCTGTTCCTGACAGCTGGACACCGAGCCTGCTGGAGCCCGGCTCCGAAATGCAGAGAAGTAAGTAAAACTTAACCATTCCACTGAGACCATGACATTTCTTTCTATAAAAACAAAGAGCATCCTCCACATGCTCATTCAATGGGCACAAAAATTTCTCCAATGCAAATGAGTCCTTCCCAAGTTCACACACCAGTCTGACTGCAAACAACACCGACGACCTTGGCACAGGAAAACAAATCCCTGATTTCTATATGGATAGAGCAATGCAAAAACCAAGAATTAAGAAATGTTTTCAAAGTAATAAATGGTAGACTATTTGACACTTTTAAACACTTACCTTTCTTCCAAGTTGGGGGCTTTGGGGCAAATTGTATCTAGTTCGTCAGAGGCTTCCAGCTCCTGAAATAAACAAGTGTGTGAGTTTAAGAAAACATTCACTACAACAAAGTGAATATCACACAGAATATCACCCAACCATCACACCAGAAATACTTCACATATATTTCAGATTCACATTTGTGAATGTAGAGATTTTTTTTTTAATTTTTTTTTTTTTATGTTTTATTTATTTCTAGGAGAGAGAGAGAGACAGCGTGAGCAGGGGAGGGTCAGAGAGAGAGGGAGTGACAGACTCTGAAACAGGCTCCAGGCTCTGAGCCGGCAGTCAGCACAGAGCCCGACGCGGGGCTCAAACCCACGAACCGCGAGATCATGACCTAAGCGAAAGTCAGACACTTAACCAACTAAGCCACCCAGGCGCCCCGTGAATGTAGAGATTCTTAAGAAATTTATACTTTGCATTTATTACAGCACTTATAAAAGTGTGCTCTAAATGAAAATTCTTTACAAGGTACAGACTTCTCAGCTCTCACCTTAATTATATCAAGTCCTCCTATGAGCTCCCCAGACACATAGAGCTGGGGGTAGGTGGGCCAGTTGGAATAGGTTTTGAGGCCCTGACGAACTTCTTCATCTGAGAAGATGTCAAAACTGCTAAACTGAATATTATGTTTGTTAAGGATTTCCACCATCTGCTTGCTGAAACCTGCATAAGAAAAAGAAAATAAAGAACTCAGCTTCTCTCTTACCCATGATTTTAAATTAATTCACACACACATTAGCTACTGAACAAAGATGTCTGCCTCAGTCCTACCCATGATTTAGTTAGCATGGCTATATATATATATATA
>NW_024080899.1:905173-936348 GCF_003009895.1 Hyaena hyaena
AGCTGTCAGCACAGAGCCCGACACGGGGCTCGAACCCACGAACCACGAGATCATGACCTGAGCCGAGTCGGACGCTTAACCGACTGAGCCCCCCAGGCGCCCCCACAACGGTCATTTTTAACCACTCCATAAGCATACTGGAATCCCGACCGCTTGGTTTCTGTTGCCCTGCCAGTACTTCCTGAGTGTCTATTTCACACGTTCTCAGCCTGTACCATCTTTAATAGAATAAATTAACTAAGTCAAGGAGGAATGTCTTCTGTTAGTCGAAACTGAGTACATTGAATTTCAAAGCTGCCTTCGGTGCTGTTATATAAGAACTGTCAATCGGCTGACAGTGTTCTTTCTCATCCTGGCGTCGTAACTTGACAGTCTCCTCTTTAAAAGTATTTACATTCCCCAAAGCATGTAATGTGATTTTTTTTTACTGCACTGTAGTGACAATCTTATGTTCCATGATTTTATTATACTTTTGTGACACATTTTTGTCCTGTCCTTTTTTGACATCATTTTCTTATTATGACATTAGTACTGAAGAATAAGAGTGTGAATATCAGTCTTTTATAAATCTATTAGTCTTGTCGGAAAAGAGGGTATTTTTCTTTCCATAAGCTAATTCTTCCCAATTGTTTTTCAATACTTTGCACTACTCTACTCTTTCACGCTCCATCCTTCTTTTCAAATAGTCATAATTCACTGGAAAATGACCTATTCTTCAGGTGCAAAATTCCTATAGGGTTTCACAGCATCAGCAAATATTTTTAAATAAAATCAAATCATAAAATTCAGTGTAAGATTAATTGCAAGAACAGGCTTCACCTGATGTCCTGAAAAAGCACTTTTACTATTAAAACAGGGATGTATTACTGAGCTCCAAACAATTTTCAGATCTACAGCTTATTGAGATGAAGCACTGGTATTTATCTGTATAGCATATAAGTTGCTTTTCCCACAACTGAAGTGTTAAGTTCATGTACAGCCTGAAGTAAAACACCGATTCTGAATTTTTTTTCATTCATCTGGGAGTTCATTAGTAAACAGCTAACGGCTGATTGCTGGTGGTTATTCTGTTGCCAATATATTAACTCATTTCTACTGTAACTGGCTGAGGAAAAGCTTTCTTTTAGCTTTAGGCAATTACATGCAGACTAGAAAGATTGATGGGTAATGTTTCGTTTTTAAGGGTTAAAGTAGCAGACTGGAAATGTTATGCTTAAGGATAAAACAGTGAGAAGCCTTCACTCCAATAACAAAATATTTACACATTTTTACACATTTACAAGAAAAATGTATGCATGCGATACAAATATTTAAAAGTAGAGAAACCACACTTAGCTGTCACAGAACCACTGTTTCTGTCTGCAGTCATTTCTACTCACGACGGAAGGGGTGAATAAGAAGCCTAACTGGCACACTTCATCACTATCTAATAACAATAAAACCCTAAAGCCCAGTTCTCAACCTACAATGTTTGTGTCGGATTTAAAAGGAAAACCCTGCTAGATGACTTTTACTGCAGAAGAAACGTCTGTCCCATGGTTCATATACCCTTTGCTTTGCTAAAAGCTTTGTTAACTGAAATGGATACAAGAATTCCCAAATAACTTAATTAACCTGCATGTTCAAGGATTTAACATTCTGTTTAAGAAGATGTACATCTCAGTACATCTTGAAAATCTGCCTAAAACACGACAGCTCTCTCTTTCCTGTCCTCCTGAGGAGCACAGAGTACGAATAATCTAGTTCTTTGACGATGACACCCCATCACCACGTCCAGCTCAGAACACACTATACACTTCTGCCGGGAGAAGCCAAAGCTGAAAGCTACCAAGACAGGGTGTGAAGTGTGAAAGGGTCGGACTGAGATCAAGCGGGGCTCCAGGGCAGACCCTGAAACGGCTTTCAAGGTTTCCCTGACAGAAAATTTAAATGTTATTCATTCATGTCTTTTGATGACCCGAAAGCAAGGTGGGGGGCAGCTAATCGAAGATCACCGCAGCTCTACTCCACAGAGGGGGCCCAAGGGGAGTAGCGGGCGCCACTGACAGCAGGGCCTTCCGAGGGAATTCTGTCCAAATATGGAAATGCCAGCCAGTCACGTTCACGAGCACTGACGGCCACTGGTTTTGTAGAGGAGGCCCTGCCTGTACCTCATCTCGGAGGTGCCAACACGAGAGCAAAACCTACTGTCCGCTAAGTGGGCTCAGAAAGGAAGAGGGTCAAGGTCGAGTACATTCCTGAAAGAGAACAGTTTCAAGATGAAGAGTCCGTGTAGCAGGGCACAGAAAGGGGGGCCAGAGGGGCACCGATGAAGGAAGTGGCGGGGCACAGGCACAATAAAAGTATCTTCTAACTGATCCTTGACTAGATATTTTATTAAAGAATACCAACATTCTAAAATGATTTCTTTCCCATATGTCACATATTTATTACATTTGATAGACATGTTATACAATTCAAGACCTTAGGAAACAGAAAAACTTGTTAAAAACATAGTTGTAAAAAGAATAAAGCAAGTACTTACTTGGAATAAAACTGCACCTGTTAACCTATATGTATCTAAAAATCTTATTTGAATTACCCAATTATGTCTTTTATTATCTAAATATCTAGAACCGTGATTTTCCGATTGTTCTGAAATGTTTTAAAGCCTCTTTTCTACTCTAACTTGCTATCTGTACACTCTTCTAAACGCCTGTTAACATAAAAATGACTAGAAATGCATTATAAGTTATCTAATGAAGTAAAAGGTAAGCAGAAAAATGGTTATTTCTAAATGTAATTCTAACTTATCTGAAAAATCATACATCTGATTTGAAAAGGATCCCCAAGACTGGCTCCAACCCCAATGCCACCAAAGGAAGGAGCAGAGGCACACAAAGGCTCACTGGCCTGCACCTATGTCAGCACGGGTGGCCCTGGGCTGCAGCCCACCCGCCAGTCCCACGAGGCTGCCACACGGGAAAGAGGAGGGGAGCGGTCCTGTCCGATCCCGAAAAAGAGAGCCCTGTATCGGCTTTACGGCAGGTTTCCTACGTGTAACCTGTCATACAGGTATATCCACGTGACAGCCAGTCCCACTGCATGTCACGTTTCAGGGAAGGAATTGAATAAACCCCATCAGACTCGTGTTGTAAATCCTTGTGATTAGGCCACCACAGAAAGTACCAGAAATGATTCTCCTGCCTGACAGGGAAAAGCAAACCGGCTGCAACCTCTATTAAACACAAACCAGCACAACAGAGACGGAACCCTGCTACTTGAAGTTATCTCTGGTAGAGACCAAGTGCGCTTTCCAACATGTAAGCAGCCAGTATGTAAGTATGTAAGTATCCTCCGACACGTAAATACCAGCAAGGAGATTTTTCAAGTAGAACTGAGAGATAAAGGAGCCATTTCTTTATCTTTTTAAGATAGGGCTCAACTTGAAACTTATCTTTAAAACGAGACATTTTCATAATCTAATATGTAATTTACTAACCATATAGGGAAAAATTTACAATTAAATCTACGCTGGAAGCTAGGTTATTTTTATAAAGTCACATTGGCCAAGCAGTAATTTTATCAATAGCACAATTTTACTACCACCTATCTGAAAAAAATCCCCCCTGCATAGTTGAAACAACCTCTGATTCTCCACAGCATCATCAAAATGCACTAAATGCTCAATTATGAACCATAATAATGTTGTACTAGGCATACTAAGAAGAAAATAACATAAACCCAATACCAGAGGGGTCAAATAAACTCTAAAACTTAAGGACAAAATTACAAGCGATACACACACACACACACACACACACGTACAGAAAACAAGAGCACCTATAAACTGGAAATGACAGCAACAGGTGAACACTACAGTCGCATAATTGGACATGGGACAACAGCGAAGTACAGGGGGAGACACAGGACCACCACCTAAATTCTGTAAAATTTTAAACCGCTGAATCTGGACCAGGTGAATAAAGAGAGACTCCCAAGAAAGAAAGGAAACCGTTAGCGGCAAAATGAACTGAACAGACAGGAGGCCGTTCATACAACAGCAATGTGGGGGCTGCACCTACTCCCGGCTCCGCTCCCAGGGAGCCCGAGTGAGTGGCCTTCCATAGACAAATCTTCAATGAGAGAGAAGATTTCTAAGAAGCTTCTGGGTTCCAAAATTCTGTGTCTGCGATGCAAACGGATTCTCATCACCCCCATACAGAATGTTAGTGGGAATTAGGACCTTCCTGACTCTCTACCGCGCTCTCCACACAGATGTAGGAGGCACGGTGCGGCAGGACCAGAGCACGCCCACCCAGCCGCTCCCCACACCGGGGGAGCCCACTTTGTGCGCGTTGCGGTGCGAGAGCAGCTTCTTACCGCAGCGGGGCTCCTGAGGAGTTCCTTTCATAAACAGCATGCAGGGGGCGGCATGAGTTAATTTCTTCAGGCGCAGGTTGAGGTCTTCTTTTGGGGGCTCATTACCACTGGGTGGGAAGGAGCCGCTAGATGCGTGTCGCTGAACTTTTTTGGTCAACTCTGGAGCATGTGCACCATCTAATCGGTCAATTTTCTGAGAATTCTGAAGTTAAAAAAGTCATTTAGAATATGTGAGGCATTCTTTTACCATCTCTGCGAAGCTCCAAAATTATAACAAGCACGAATCCGTAGCTCTAGCCGATTTTTAAAGGGGTCAAAACCACTTACTAGTAGATAAGGTTTTAAAACTCTGATTACCAATTGGCAGAATGCATCTCCATTTTAGAAATATGTAATCATTTCCTTTTTTCCCCTTTTTAAGAACATAGTGGGAAAACATTGCTACACCTCAAACTCAAACCAGATCAGAGTCCAACCTAAAAGAGAAAAGATTCCTCCACCCTCATGGGGATTAATCTATTGCTAAGTACAAATGCAGTATTTGGGAGAACTGTGGAACACTCAGGGGTGCCCTAAAGCACAGATTTGCACCTGCTTCCTAAGAGAGTCATTAATCAAACCGGGACGAATCAGATGCTCCATTCTACCCAAAGCGGGGAACATGTTGGGTCTACAGCCGAGTATCTAGATTGTTCTCCAGAAGCTCCAGCTCTGCTTGCTAGACCTCTATATAGCCCATGTCACTTCTGCAGGATGCCCCCGGCCAAGCTTCAGCATCATTGCAAACAAGGAGACTACAAGAAGGCAGGGCAAAGTCAGGAACACCCAAGTGCCTGACGTTCAGGGATCAGGGAAAGGGGTAAAGGAACCAAGACAGAGCGCCCGGCCCACTGTCTCTTACAGGGTCTCTTGTGCCATCTGTATCCTTACCTTGAAAAACAGAAAGGTGGGAACGGAACTAATTTCATATTTTTCAGATACTTCAGGAACGGCTTCCGCTTCCAACTTTAAAAACAAAAGGATGTAAAGCTTGATTATGAAAAGGTCCTTTTTTACGACTTCAATACGTCTATCAGAGTCACACGCAGCATCCCTTTAAGTAGGTGATGTTTTTAAAGAGTCTGGTACAAAAGTTTATGACACATTTACATTTAAATGAGACTCACTGGGCTGGCATGTCATCCACTGAGTCTGCAGTGTCAAAACAGGTTCAGAGGTTTTTATTTTGTTGCACATTTCAAAAGATGCCTGGAGGCTGTGAATAAAATTTTTGGTGCACTAGTGACCTAGTAAATTTTCAATCATATGCAGCTACTACTATATTGAAATCCATAAATCACTGACCCCAGTTATGTCATGATTACAGTGCTTATTTTCTGCCCACAGCAATTCTTGCTGTTTGCTCTATTGACTAATTTCAAGAGGCAGTACATCATGACTGACAGTTGCAGCCTTCTGCAAATTATGAAGCAAAAAGGAGTATTTCTTCAATAAACTATTGATGTCTGATAAATTTTACTTTTAACTCCTGCAAGGCTGCCGGACACTAGGCAAAGATCTTGCTAGCTTATTTACTTCTGGGTCTATTCATACTAAATGCATTTTAAATAAGATGACTGCACTCTGCTTCATGATTTTCTTGAGGCCCCTGAACAAGACACGATAAGCTATTTGACATATGAATGTTAAACATATTTAGTAACTCAACTTCTACATAATTAGAACACAGTTCCTGTAAGCTATTTATGTGTAGGAATTTGTAAACCTCACACTTTGAGAAAAACCACAACATAATATTATATCCTTCCCTCACAGGACTGTCAATTTAATATAAAACTTTTTAAAACCAATAAAAATCTGTATTCACATTATACCTGTAGGAAATAAAATTTATTGATAAATTATATTGTTAAAAGAGTTAAAAATATATATCCTGTATTTTCCAGGAATGGAAGATTTCCACTGGGCTTGAAACACTACTCTTATCTAGAGCCTTCCCCAACCCAGCATCCATCTATCCAAATGAACCTTGACGGTAAGTGGGAGGCACAGTCATTTGTCTTTGGTTTCTGTCTTCCGTCTCATACATTCCTGGGTGCTCTTTTACTACTTTATTTTTGTTTCTTTAAAACACCCTTTTGAAACAATATTTTTAATTACTTTCTTTTTTCACAATGCATTAATGTGAAAATTATATACATTTTAAGTCAACATCAACTGTCCAATAAACTTAAAAAATGAACAAAAACAAAGCATTTGGAGACCACCACTTAGAACACGCTTTCTAGGGGCGCCTGGGGGGCTCAGTTGGTTAAGCGTCCGATTTCAGCTCAGGTCATATTATGGTTCGTGGGTTCAAGCCCTGCATCAGGCTCTGTGCTAGCCAGCTCAGAGTTTGGAGCCTGTCTTCAGATTCTATATGTATCTCCCTTGCTCTCTGACCCTCCCCTGCTCACGCTGTCTCTCTCTCTCTCTCAAAAATAAAAACATTAAAAAATACATTAAAAACGTTTTAAAAAAAGAACACGCTTTCTGAAAGTTTGAAAACTTTTGTGCTGTTTTCTTTCATAGAACTGCACACTCAAACCAAAGAAGAACAGAAAAGGCAATGATTAGGGCAGTTCATTATTTTCTCTTGGAACTAACACCTCTTGAGTGCCCACCACACACTGACACTGGGTGAGGCTCGGTTACGATCCCTATCTTTGATACGACTGGATTCTAACTGCAAAATAACACAAATTTTAAAAAGGCGCAATACTAAGGGGTGCCTGGGTGGCTCAGTAGGTTGCATGTCCGAATTCAGCTCAGGTCATATCTCACGGTCTGTGAGTTCGAGCCCTGCGTTGGGCTCTTTCCTGAGAGCTTGGGAGTCTGGAGCCTGCTTCTGATTCTGCAACTTCCTCTCTTTGCCCCTCCCGGCTCGTGTTGTCTTTCTCTCAAAAATAAACATACACTTTAAAAGATTTTTTTTTAAATAAAAAGGCGGGGGGGCAATACTAAGCAAAAACAAAATATGGTCTTAAACCAAACCAAAAGAGGCAACACTGGGAACCGTAAAAACACATTACTCTGTGCCGCTTAAAGCTGCCTTCCTCTCATATTCCTGCTGGTTTCCAACAGTCTCCCTTAGTGACAATTCTTCTAGGAAGCAAATAATCCTCTTGAAATTCCTAAAGCCAGGAGGATCACCACAAGCACCTCTCCTCAAAACAGCTCCCAGCGAGAGGAGATCTTAGTAAGACAAAAGCAATGGTGACAAACAAATCCTCCCAGAGCAGGGGCCAGGAGTGGCACAGCCAGCCATTCCTGGGAACACCAAGGCTTATCTGAGATCCTAAAACCTTTGCAGCAGTAAAATTCTTTGGAAACATTTTCACTGGATGTAAAACAACATGACAGTTCTATCAATGAAAATAGAAAATAAATATTGAAAAGTGAGCCACATTGAGAAAAGGCCAAAGGAGGTCCATAATAGCGGTCTTTCATGGAAACCTACTGTGTTTCAGGACAGGCTCTTTGCAGACAACTGCCTAAACTACTTAACACCTGGGAAAGTGTGTATGTGGTACATTATCACCTCAACCTTACAGGAGGCCAGGTAAAGATATAACCTGTCCAAAGACACATAGTTACTAAGTAGGAGAAATAAAACCAAAACTGACTACAAAACCTATGCTTTTCTCCACTATACTAGGGTAAACTTCTACTCTATCAATCAAAAAGAAAGATTTAACTCAAAGACAGGATTTGTACATGACTTTGGCACCTACCACACATGAGCACTTCCAGAACGGAATCCCAGACAGAATGCTTTGTTGGGAACCACAACCTGCTGCACCATGACTCTCAAACTCAGACCCTCCCCACGTGCAGGGAGGACAGGGAGCCGCTACCACAGCACGGTAACTGCAGACAGAGGCAGGGAGCTTCCTCTCCGCAGGCTCAGCAAGCACCACTCCTGCGCTGTTCGTCTAGGCCAGACACCGTCCTAGTGCACTGTGTGTACTGGGTCATTTAGTCCACATGATAATAGATGCTGTCATTACACCTAACTTACAGGAGAACTGGAATTTCACGACGTTAGGTCACTCAGCCGAGATGACAGCAATGGTGAGTACTCGAGGAGGGCAGTGTGGCCCCAGAGCCAGGCCTCCCTACACCGCCAGGCCACCCGTGCACCAGATTCAGGGGTTACTCTTCTTTCCTCATTTTACTGACCTTTCAGTATCATTAGTATGACCTCACCTACCTTCTCAAGATACCCTTCACTTGGCTTTCCATGTTTCCTTTTCCTATAGCCCTTAAGACTCAGTCTCTGTGGCTTCTTCCTTCCTTCACATCCAACCAACCTCTACATGGCTGGCCCTTCCCAGGACTTGGTTCTGAGCGCACTTCTCTTACTTAAGCACATTCTCCCTGAGTGGTCCCATCTAAGTAACACCATATGGCAACAACACCCAAGTTGTATCCAGGCCAGCCCCCCCTCCCCTCCAAGCTACACACTTGACATGTGCATTTGGGTCTCTACCAGGTATGTCCCACTAAGCTGTTCCTCCCTGGACACTTCTATCTTCTTTATCCATCCAGATGACCCAATCAAAACGGAAAGAAATTTGATTACTCCATTTCCCTCACCCAACATCCAACCCATTAACAGGTCTTCTGAGCTCCCCCTCCAAAATACAAGCCAACTCAGACGATGACCTCATTTTGATGCTCCCTTGCCACCAGTGTTCAAGGCATCTCTTACCTAGCCTGGGAAATAACCTCCTAACGTGTGTACTTGCTCCCAGTCTGCATCCTTCCCCCACTCAAACCACTCCCCACGGGACAGCCAGAGTAATCGACTTAAAAACAGAATCCGATGTGTCACTTCCACTGCACTCAATATAAAATCCAAACTCCACCAGTGCCCACAGGCCATCTGGCTGTTGCCTCCCCCTTCATTGGTACCCTCTCCTCCTTCACTGGCCCCACCTATACCCAGCATGCAGGCCAGGCCCTCGGGCAGCACTCACTTGCTAATCCACAGCCTAAACGTTTGCCCTGGCTCTCCAAGGGCTCCTTTCCATTTTCCATCTCTCACTTACTAGATGCACCTCTCCGGCCAGACGCAAATAAAGCACCCACCCACCCAGGTTCTCGCTCCTCTTCCACAGCCAATCTATTCTCTGAAATTACCTTGATGTTACCTGATTACCCTATTGTTCTGTACTCCCAGTGACCAGCAAAGTAGTGGCATATAAGCGTTGGATTGGGTAAATAAATTTTGACACAATACTGAATAAAATGGTGGTCACTATTGCTATGCCAACAATGGGAGTGACCACTGTCCAGTGTGACACGGATCCCCAAGGCTGAGGCGAGAACAATTAAGCCTGATATTTAGGATTATTTTGTCAAACTTCAAAGAGAGGCTTCTTTGTAACTGTGATTTGTGATATAAAAGGAAAATTTTTCAAAATAAAATTCCTTGTTCAAATAGATCTTTAATGCTTTTGACAGCTTTTTATTTTTTTTTCAAAAAATTTTTTTTTTAATTTATTTCTAGGAGAGAGAGAGACAGCGTGAGCAGGGGAGGGTCAGAGAGAGAGGGAGTCACAGACTGAAACAGGCTCCAGGCTCTGAGCTGGCAGTCAGCACAGAGCCCGACGCGGGGCTCGAACCCACGAACCGCGACATCATGACCTAAGCGAAAGTCGGACGCTCAACCGACTAAGCCACCCAGGCGCCCCACTGACAGCTTTTTAAAAGACCTTTACCAAGCTCAGCCCGAGAATGGCTAATGAACTGTTGTTACTACAGCATAAATAAAAACTAGGATATTTTTAAGATTTAGCAAATCTACTTGAATTATCTGAAAGGCATTTTTAGACTTCTCCAAAATCAGAATCCTACGTATGTTCTCTAAGATGCCAAGTAAACAACTGGTCAGTATTCTCTGACACTGAAAAATAGGAATTCAGCTGGTAAGTAGCTACACAGCTGGCTGGCCCCTTCTGGAGATCACCTACACTGCCTGTTTACAAACACAAACTGAACATTTAGAACTAAACACTTCTACAGCGATATAGAAATTATCTATACAGATTTGAGACACCCTCAGAAACAGAACCATGAGCTGTATTTTAAGATGCTTGCACATTCAAGAATCAAATTACAACAATTCTTATTTTTTAAAAATCAAAAAATACAAACTTAAGTATATAACTCCTATACCTTTTCCTTCACATCTGAAGTTCCAATGGACGTAAAGTAGCAAGTTCAGCAGAAAACTATACAAATCAGATTACTACTAAATGAAATAAAGTAGTACAAAACCTCACCACCCAGGTGGCTGATAGTCTTGACTTTGAGATTTTATGCACCAAAGTGCCTTATCTGATAAAATGAATACCACGGCCTAACTGGATCAGAATACCAGCTGGAAGAGAGACAGGGGAGGCTGGCATGGGAGGTAGAAGCCAACCACACAAAGGAAAGCAATAAAAAACTGAAAACAAGGTAAGGTAAAGGTTCCTACTTCAAATATCCCACCATCTAGTCAAGAAGCCAATCAAAACAGGAATTAAATGACAGAACAGACAAAAGTACAAGATATTCTCTAATAGTTGAACCATAGGTACAGACTAAGCTTGGAGATGGAAAAGGAAAAAAAAAAAAAAAAAAAGCCACAGGGGTACACAGGAGACTTCATGTAAAATGGATTTGATTTGAATGATCATGTTGTACACCTTAAAAATATACAATTTTCATTTGAAAAAATAAAATAATAAATTTAATAATAAATTGCATAAAATATTCCAATTAATAATTTAAATCACAATAAAATCAAACATAAAATTAAAAAACTGAACAGCCACTCCTATGAAAAGACGAGTTTGATTTGGACGGCGAACAGAACTGGCAGCACCCAACTTCACCAGCACAGGGAGCCTTGTGCTATTCTCGCTCCTTCCCAACCCCGCTACCAGACCCTACATCCTGAAAGATTCTATCTACCAAACAAGTGATTAAGCGATAAATGGGTACTGCCATTTTGAAGACAAAGAGCTAACAAACTGACTTTACATGATTTGAAAAGCAAGGACGTGTAACATTTTAATTAGCCATTTAATTTTATTCCAAACAAATGCTACGTTTTCAGTAAGACTTTCGGCAATAAAACCCCTGTATCTTCTCGAAGCCCTTGGAGGCATGCGAACCTCCAGCGGGACCCAGAGCCTAGGGTTCGGGCGAAATGGGAGTGGGTCAGTAGCACACCGCCAGGCGCGGGCGCAGACGTGGTGCCCAGGGGCACGCGGGCACTTCACCACCACCCCATCAGGGCAGGAAAGGAGGGGGTTCGTTCACATGCAATAAATGTGAGAGTCCTGCCTTTCAGCAACCTGCTCCAGCGAGCGCAAACTACTCGGACCAAAATGTATGCCAACTTTTCTCAGGTATTACTTTCCCATCGTCTACAAAATAAGAAACTGCTGATGGACACAAATTTTTACACTCAAAGTATTAAAAGGGGCGCCTGAGTAGCTCAGCTGGTTAAGCATCTGACTTCGGCTCAGGTCACCATCTCACAGTTTGTGAGCTCGAGCCCCACAGGTTCTGTGCTGACAGCTCGGAGCCTAGAGCCTGCTTCGGATTCTGTGTCTTCCTCTCTCTGCCCTTCCCCACTGTGTGTCTCTCAAAATAAACAAACAGTAAAAAAAAATTATTTTTAAGTATTAAAAACATTATGTTTGAGATCACTTACATGGTGATTCTGTAAATCTAAGTTATAGAATGGACTGATCTCTATAATTCACAAGTCAAAAATACCAGGCTGTTGGCAGGCAATTAAAAACTAAGAAATCAAACTAAAAGGCACAGATAGCAAAACATCAGTTCCCTTCCCTAGACTGTTCAAAAAGCTCTCAATAACAGAAGAAAGCTCTTCTGAATTGAACTGCACCCTCTCTTACTGGGGAATGCCAACAGAACTCTCAAATATTTTACTCCTTATTTGCCCATTTCAAACCCCACGCAGGTGCTCCCTGCCACTTAAAGACCAACTGCTCTGCAGAGTGAATTTTCACGAAGTAAGGACTCAGACTCCTGGGAGACGTGCCCCACCTGGCGCCGCCCCCTCCCCTGCGGGGCAGGTGCAGTCAGGTTCAGGCTTCCCAACTGCCCAGGACTTCCAGCCCCTGGCGCGCTGAGACACGTACAACTTAAAATCTCACTGCCAAGTGTGGTACCAATGTGAGAAGTAATTCTATAGTCGCTTTAAATAAATCATTCAGATGGCAGCCCAGAACAATGTGTCACCTACACCTGTAACATTATACACATAAAGGCAGACTTGCAACAATTACCATCATCTTGATTAATCTTATGATTGAAATGTTTAATCATTCATTTCACTTGTAATCATTATCTTTTATCACTGACCAAACATGCAGTTTTAATGTCTCCTTCTATTATTTATACTGGACATTTTAGGGTTACATTCTAAGGTTACATTGCACATTTCATTGGAATTTTAAATAAGTCCTTAAGTTTTAAAAAGCTAGCTATTATATCTACATTTGCTCTATCTTCATTTAAAAAAAAAACCACTGAAATGATTCGTGCAAAATTAATACGTACAGCCCCTTCTTTATAGGGCAGGACAGCAGGGCGGGGGCGGGGGGCAGGAGAGCCTTCGCACTGTACCCCTTTCATGCTGTTCTGATTTTTTTTTTAAACTTTTTCTTTAATGTTTATTTATTTTTGAGAGAGAGACTACAAGCAAGGGAGGGTCAGAGAGAAAGGGAGACACAGAATCCGAAGCAGGTTCCAGGTTCCGAGCTGTCAGCACAGAGCCCAACACGGAGCTGGAACCCATGAACCATGAGATCATGACCTGAGCCGGAGTCGGCTGTTTAACGGACTGAGTCCCCCAGGCGCCCTGCATGCTGTTCTGAGTTTGAGACATCTGACTCTAATACCATTCAAAGAACACTTATGTGTACAGAAACTGCCTGAAAGTTTAATCTCCTACTATACACATGAAGTAGCCTTCAGAATTGTTTTCAGTTCACATAAAAAGTGGAAAATAGAGAAGATGTCACTTTTAACTCCGTTTATGAGTATATTTGCTAAGCATGTCATCTGAACTCACAACTTTGGTCTTTTTTATTTCTTTAATTCCTAAGGATTCAAGCTTCTGAAACCAGGGTGTGTCTCCCTTCCCAGAAATTCATGTCTAAGATTCTCAGCTTCTCTACTGGGGCTTTGTGGTTTCAACCAGTACTAAGTCCTGAATGACAACATGAAATACGCTAAACCGAGCAGCGAATCCACAGCCGCAGCCACCACTTTCCTGGCACATGCCCACCCAAGGCACACTAGGAACACGAGCGTGCGGAGCTGGGGTGGGAACAAGGCGAGCCAGGGAGACACTGGGCTCCCTCCTTCTCTGCTTCCTAAACAGGCTGGAAAAGCTTTCAGTTTCTCTATCGGTCCGCATTTACCGGATCCCAGATCCCAGATCCCAGACAGCAGCTTGCTCCTGTTCCCCGGGTTCCCAGCAGCCTCACACACCCTTTTTCCAATCACCTTCCACAGCACACCTTGCTCTTCCATGAAGCACGCTCTGTCACTATCTTTACGATACTAAAACCACAATGGTCCACACTGGATGATCTAGTCCTCTTCTGCCCACAAACACCCCCACCGCCCCTCCTGCGATCGACTGGCTCTGCCCTCGCACCAAGCGTGTCAGGTAAAGTGTGGTGATTGTTACACTACTCAGGACTTGAGAAATGCAAAACAATTTTAAGACTTTTAAGAATAATCTACTGCAAAACTAACAAATGCTAACACCAATTACAAACGAGGAATTCCACACCCCTCCTCCCTTATGTTAATAAAATGCAGTCGGCCTCATAAATCAGAATTAAACTCACAGAAGATGCAACACTGGAAATACAATACCTTCACAAATGAAACTTGAGGGTGCTCTTTGGCCAACTCTGCCATCACATCGTTCATCTGAGCACACTGCGGAGCCCATGGTGCCCAAAAATGGACCACAAGGAGAGACCTGGAAAGCGACAAAATGCAATGTTTTAAAGCTACAGGGTCTTTAAAAACAAGGAAATACTTACATATATTCGATTCTATTACCAAACAACCTTTACAAGAATTGCTTGAATCGTGTTTATACTGCTATAATTCCGTTGTATCAAACACAAACTGAAATACAAGGCTCATAAGGTCTTGATGATCTTTCAGATGAATTTTCAAGTTAATGGTATTTCCTGAGTGAAGACTTAGTTTATATGAAGTGCTTCTAAATATTCATCCATCTCAACTCAGAGTCCTATAAATCACGTATGTTCTCAGATCCTTAGGAAAGGCGGAAACTGGATTTCTTCAGTTGAGGCGCAATGTCTGTGAAAAGGGACTGCAGATGCATGGTCACTACGAATTCTAGGATTCACCTTCTAAGCACAGCACCGTGATGCAGAGGTTAACTGTAACCGCAGGAACAGGATTAAAATGTTGAAAATGAAGGCACACAGGCAGGAAACAAGCGGAAAAAAGGAACTACTTTTTACAAAGCTGTGGGGGTTTGTTTATATTACACTACAAAAGATTTTCTAAAAATTGATAATATGTATGAACAGACAAAACAGTGGCTTAATAAACTGTTGACTAAATTCTTAGGAATCTCAGTGTACATTTATCAACTCTTTTCATGCAAAATGGTCTTGGCAAAAGTATCTTTTAAGTCTATCCTCATACTGAACTGAAAAACCCTTCCATAGAATTCTAAGTTCAAGTGTAACCACCCCAACCAAAAAACTGTGGAAAATCAGGAAGAAAACACATTTAAAATATATGTTACATAGAGAAAGGAATTAAGGACGACTAACCTGTGGGTAAGCAAAGGAGTGGCAACCTGTAAAACCAGTGAAACAGTGTGGCTGAGAGAAGAGTGAGCCTCCCATCCGGTGTCAGAGAACAGAAGGAAGGAGAGGCACTGGGGGAGTGCAGAGGTAGGAGGGGCAGGACGACTCCCCAGTCTCAGTGGCCAGCGGTGGCAGCAGGCACGCATCCCATACACAGGCCGCTATCCCGGGAGGAAAGGAAACCTGGTGGGCTGTTAGTGATGGTCTCCGGCTCAGGAAAGAAGTCTGTGCTTCATCCTCAGACAGATTTGGGGATCAAACAGAGCTGGCACCGAGCTCTCCAAAAACACAGAGGTCAGAGCCTCTGGGCTCGTCAACAGTCTTTAGGACAAAGGACAAGGAACCCAGGCAGTAGACCAGAAAATGGAGCCTAAAAGGCACAAGGTTAAAGGGCCTCACAGAAGTCAAGAGGAGGAGGAGGAAGGAGTGACAACCATGCGACGTAGGTGGAAGGACACCAGCAGCGCCGGACGGCGGAAGCACAGGTCAGACTGCGGCACGTGGCGGACTGAACCTAAGAGAAGTGGCTAGAAATCTACACTATAAGGGGTCTGTCTGTAAACAGAGAGAGTTCTAGGCAGAGAGAAAGACAGGATGAAGGGATTTGCTTTTTTTTTAAAGTTTATTTATTTATTATGAAAGAGAAAAAATGTAAGCAGAGGAGGGGCAGAGAGAGAGTGAGAGAGAGAATCCCAGGCAGGCTCCGCACTGTCAGCACAGAGCCCAACGCGGGGCTCAAACTCACAAACCTTGAGATCATGACCTAAGCCAAAATTGGATGTTTAACTGACTGAGCCACCCAGACGCCCCTGCTTTTTTTTAATACAAGAAAAGCTTCATGCGTACCTTGTGAGGGGGTAGTGCAAGTGGTGAGGAAAAGGCTGGAGACACAGGAGCGGCTAAGGACGCAAGGTCTCAGGGGCGGCAGGAGAGGGGAACCTATGAGCAGAGAAGAATTCACCTTGGAAAAGGGACGGTCTCCTCCAGGTCAGGAGGGAAGCAAGGATGGGTGAAGCTACAAAAAACGTTAGGTGTTGGGGGAGGGGAGAGCAGAAGGAGAGTTGGGGAGATGCTACTAGAAGTCCTGTTTTCCCAGGCAGGAAGCCCAGCATTTGCTGCAACAAAGGAAAATGGAGGGCTGAGGCGCCAGAGAGCACCGAGGCGGAAGGGAGGGCTGCCCAGGGGCACACAAGAGGAAAGCAGCAGGTTCTCAGGAGAGACCCTCCTAAGGCTGGAAAGGACATACTGTGGGCCCCTAACCAGTGTCATCGTTTGTGCCCAGCAGAACTCAGAAGCTTCAGGGTGCGGGTAGGGGGGCCTCAGGGCCCCAGACAGAGGCGATGCTGTGTCTCACCAAGCGCAGCATCCCTCTCCTCCTGGGCTACAGCCTGACCACACCTGCAGTTGTCTGGGGCCCTGGAACTTAGCTCTGGCCAGTGTGATGCAACCAGAAGCGATCCACCTGCCCCTCAAAACCCTTGGAATGATTCTCTGCAGAGGACACTGGGGAGGATCGAAAGCCTACGGGGATGGGGAGGAAGGAGAGAGGCCCACAAAAGGACCTCACACGAATGTTCACAACAGCCTCAGACACCACAGCCAAAAACTGGAAATAACCCAAATGTCCACAAATTGGAGAAACTGTTGTCTATTCATATAAAAGACTACTCAGCAATAAGAAGGAACGAACCATAGATCCCTGCAACCACATGCGTCTTGAAAACATGCTGAGCAACAACTCAGACATAAAAAGACCAGGAACTGGAGACTCAATTTACATAGAGTACCAAGAACAGGCAGAACTAATCTACGCTGACGGAAAGTGGATCAGTGGGGGGGGATTACCAGAAAGGAGCTAAGGAACATTCTGGGGCTCTATATTGTTGTGAATGGTTGTTACTTTTGTATGTACAACTATAAAAATTCATCACACCTAACTATTAAGATCTGGGCAATACCTCTTTTTTTTAAAAAACTGGGATACCACTTATTACTAAACTGAAAAAGATTTTTTAAATAATAATATTCCATGACAAAAAAAGATGGAGAAAGCCAAACATTTCTATATCCTGCTGGTAAAAATTAAACTGCAACCTTTCAGAAATTTCTTACACATGGCCAAGTATCTATCCTAAGAAGGAAATTAAAGAGACAAAGGTTTATGTACATGAATACTTTCCCATTATCTTACATAACAAATAACTGGAAAAATCAATTCTTCAACAATACTACAGCTTTTTTTAATGGTCATGTAACAAAATACTATCAAACCATTAAAAATCAAAATTCAAAGAATTTTAATGACATGGAAAATTGCTCACAATACGATTATATTTTTAAAAATTAAGGGGTGCCTGGGTAGCTCAGTCAGTTAAGCATCCAACTTCAGCTCAGGTCATGATCTCACAGCTCCAGTAGGAACTCGGCGTCGGGCTCTGTGCTGACAGCTCCAAGTCTGGAGCCTGCTTTGGATTCTCTGCCTCCCTCTCTCAGACCCTCCCCCACTCATGCTGTCTCTGTCTGTCTGTCTCTCCCCCCACCCCAAAAATAAACATTAAAAAAAAATTTTTAGGGGCACATGGGTGGCTCAGTCGGTTAAAAGTCTGACTTCGGCTCAGGTCATGATCTCACAGTTTGTGGGTTCGAGCCCCGTACCAGACTCTATGCTGAAGGTTTGCTCAGAGCCTGGAGCCTGCTTCAGATTCTGTGTCTCCTCTCTCTGCCCTTCCTCTGCTCACGCTGTCTCTCAAAAATAAATATATGTAAAAAACATTTTTTAAATTTTTTAATTAAAATGCTTCCAAACTTTATAACAGCATGATTCATACAAAAAATTAATATATTATGTGCCAATTATACTTTAAGAATTTTATTTTTTTATTTAAAAAAAATTTTTTTTTACTGTTTTATTTATTTCTAGGAGAGAGAGAGAGAGAGACAGCGTGAGCAGGGGAGGGTCAGAGAGAGAGGGAGTCACAGACTGAAGCAGGCTCCAGGCTCTGAGCTGGCAGTCAGCACAGAGCCCGACGCAGGGCTCGAACCCACGAACTGCGAGATCATGACCTAAGCGAAAGTCGGACGCTTAACCGACTAAGCCACCCAGGCGCCCCAATACTTTAAGAATTTTAAACAAAGGTAAAGAAAAAAGTACACCTACACAACTTAAGTTCCATTATCACTAACATGGCTTTGAAGAGTAATTTAAATCTTCATCATGGAATCTTAACTTCCTAATTGTAAAATAGCAACAACTAATTCCCTGGGATGTTGGGAAGAGCAAACAAGAATATAAAAACATTTTGAAAACACAAAAGTATGATAGTATTAATACTTATTTTAAGTTATCCACAACATTCTCATATTTAGCTGCTTAACGTTCTAATTAAGTACGCCATGTCTAGTAGCATAAGGATATAAACCTGAAATACAAACCCTGCCACTTTCTCTTAGGTTATAGGTAAGAGTACTCTCTGCAGGAATAATACAGTGTGCATGGTGCACAGAGGAAAACCTTTAAAGACCAGGTTCAGGGGCGCCTGGGTGGCTCAGTCAGTTAAGCGTCTGACTTTGGCTCAGGCCATGATCTCGCGGTTCGTGGGTTCGAGCCCCACGTCAGGCTCTGTGCTGACAGCTCAGAGCCTGGAGCCTGTTTCAGATTCTGTGTCTCCCTGTCTCTCTGCCTCTCCTCTGCTCACGCTCTCTGTCTCTCTCTCTCTCTAAAAAAATAAATAAAACATTAAAAAAAGAGAGAGACCAGGTTCAAATCCCGACTAATGTGATTTTAAACAACATAACCACCATTGGTTCTTCATCAGCAGAATAATTAGTGCTCAATAAATAGCTGTTTTCTCCCTGGCTGGGTGTTCGCTCCTGCAGTTGCTCATCTGCAGATCACACCAGCTACCGTTTGTTAAATACTATCAATACTTGACTCTTAAGTACTTTACACATGGGCAAAATCTCAATTACTCTGCAAATGTTTAGTATTAACATCCCCACTGCATAGACCCGTTGAGGCTTCAGCGATCTATAAACACCTGACACGACTCAAGCAAAAATTCCAATTCACACAAAATTTTAAAATTGAGAAGTGATGTTTAGAAAGTAGATTTTTAAATTATTACAATACCAAGTACTATTTAATTTTTTTTTTAAGTAGGCTTCACGCCCAACATGGAGTCCAAGGCAGGCCCGACCCACAGCCCTGAGATCAAGACATGAGAGGACATCAAGAGTCTGGCGCCCAAGTAACTGAGCCGCCCAGACGCCCCTAGTCAGTATTTTAAGTGCTCCCACTTTCACAAAAATCGGCAGAGATGTGCTCCTTCCTTGGACGCCATCCACCACTGCCCAGGTGCCTGGATCATCCCTACGGAAAACGTACCCCGTTTCCCGGACCACTTCCAGTACCAGCCGGCGGCGGGAATACACGGCATGGTGCCGACTGTGTGACTTTAAGGATTTTTATTTATGAATAAAAAAGTGAAACCTAAAAACCAAAATGTGCAACACACAAAGCAAAGCAGTCTCTCAGGTGATGCTAAGTTCAAACACGTACGGAGGGCAGGTCGGCACAGGCCCTGCTCGGTTCCAGAAGGGTCCACCTCGGGCGTCCTGGGGAACTCGGCCGCCCTGAGGGCTGAACTCGAGCGCCGGAGGACCCGGAACCCACCCTTCATCGGTGAGTATTGGTGGTCCCCTCGCCAACCCCGAACGATCTTCCACGCGAGCCTCAAAAGTCAGAGCAACCGTCTTGCTGAACACCTCGGACCCCGCCGCGTCCCCGGAGCGCCCACAACCAGAAGTGAAGGCAGTCTTCCCACCCGGCCCCCTTTCCGACGCCGGCACCCAACTCCCCCGCCCCACCTGCTCTGCCAAGCGGGGCTCTACCTGCCCCGGCGCCCAGTCCGGGGGGCGAACCCCCGCTGACCTGGGTCCACAGGCACCCGCTGCCTGGGAACGCCACGCAGCTACTCGGTTCCACACGGAGAATACTCCGGGCTGACGTTCCTGCGCGAAGGCAAGGCGCGGGTGCCCGCCCCGCCTCCCTCACCCCCACACCCCCCGAGGGCCACTACTCTAAGAACCCATCCCACCGTCGAGGAAACTGGGGCCCGGTTATGAAGCCTACCCGGGGGTCACAAGGCTAGGTAGCGGCGGGGTTGGGGACACGGTGCCCGGCCTCCGACCCCGGGACCCCACCGTGCTCAGCGGCAGCAGAGAGGTGCCGGCTCTCGGAGAACCCCAGTCCCCGGAGGGCCCACAGGGGAGGCGGCCCCGGAAGCCCTTCGTACGCGCTCCCCCGGCCCCGTGTCCCCTGGTGGCGGGTCCCCTTCTGGAGCCGTCCCCAGGGCCGGGAGCACGTGTGCCAGAGCAGCACAGACCCCGGCTCGGCCGGCTCCCCAAACCGGAAATCCCCGTCCGCGGCGGCAGCCGAGCTAGAACCCGCGAGCGCTACCGGATTATCCACACGCCCCAACCGCTCAGCTTCGGGGAGGCGGAATCGCCCAGCCGGCTGGGCCCCCCTCGGCTGCTGACAACGCGGCGGCCGGGTCTCCGCGCCCCTCCCCCGGCCCCGGGGCCGCCAGGCCGGGCGTCAGGGCCGGGCCGGGGGTCGGGCCCGGGGACCAGGCTCGGCATCGGGGCCCGCCGCCCGGGAGGCCGCCGCCCGCGTGCGTCCCCTCAGCCCCGCCGCCCGCCGTCCCGCTTACTTGGCTCTGAGGCGCAGCAGCTCCTCAAACTGCCGGGCTGAACCGACCTCCACCACAGCCGCCGCCGCCTCAGCCGCCCCCGCCGCCATGCTGCAGCCGCCAGACAAGAGCAATCGAGCGCGGGCGGCCGGCAGGGGCGGGGCCTCCGGCGGCTGCGCACGGAAGCCCCGCCCCCGGGCCCGCCCCAGGCCTGCGCCGGTCGCGAGCGCGGAGCCGGGGGCGGGGCTTCCGGGGCAGCGCCCGCTCGCCCGACCCGCGCGCTCCAGGCGCCCCGACGCTCGCCTCCCCGGGCGCCCGCTGCCCCCGGGGCGCCCGCTCCCCCGGGCTCCGCACCCTCTTGGCCGTTCCTCCAGCGGCCAGGAGAAGGGTGGGTGCGCTTGTGAGCGACTGCAGGTGAAGTCGGGTCCAGACGTCCCACAGGATGACGTTTTAATCTACAGTGAAATTAACTAAAAGGTGGGGATGGAACGCGAGAGATGTTACTGAATATGGCACATTACATTATTGAAAATGTAACGAGAGCCATGAACAACTGTTTTGTATCCTGACTGTACTTACATGTGCCAACCTAAACATAAAATTGCGTAGGACAAAATACACACAGATGAATTCCCGTAAAACGGGAATCTGAAGAGAAGGGGTGGGTTGTGTGATCTGCACCTCCTGGTTGCGGTTTTGTGCTCTGGTTTTGCGAGATGTCCTCTTCGGGGGAGAAGGTACGCAGGATCTCTGTATTATTTCTTACAACGGCACGTGGCGCGAAATTATTTTACAATTTAGAAAAAGTTTTTTAAGTAAATAAAACCTAGAGATTTCTATGCAAAAATGCAAAGGAGGGGAACGCCATGTTGCAAAACAGGGTGTACACTCCCATAACCATTTTAAAAAGTGTTTTTATGTTTATTTATTTTTGAGAGAGAAAGAGAGAGAGAACTGTAAGCAGGCTCCATGCTGTCAGCACAGAGCCAGAAGCAGGCCTCGAACCACAAACGGTGAGATCATGACCTGAGCCAAAATCCAGACTTCAGTGCTTCACCTCAATGCTTAACCAACTGAGCCACCCAGGCACCCCACACTGATGGCCTATTATAAGTAAATAAAATGACATAACTACCTATAGCTGAACATAGCATAGAAAGAGTTCTTCAGAAGGATGTGCCCCAAAGTGTTAGGAGAGTTTGCCCCCACAAAATAGGGGAGTGAAAGGGAAGACGGAAGACCTTCACTTTTTACATTATGTACTTCTTTGTGTCATTTGCATTTTTTCAAAGAACATGGACTGGCTTTGTAATATAAAAAATAACAAAATTGTTATGCACTGGAGAAATGTGCAATAGTGATTCTTTTTCAAGAAAATAGTAGTAATCATCTCCTCTATATGTGGCTGTTTTAAAAGTCCTGATTTTCTCTCTAAATAGAATTTGCTGATAGTAGCACATATCAGCTACAGAGCTGTTCTCTACTTTAAAAAAAAAAAAAAAAAAAAGGAAATCTCCCGGATTACATCGCCACTTTCTCACTCCTGGTCTTTCTGCAGCTATAACTATCAACATAGTGAGAGCCAGACATTAGACATAGGCCTAATGATTAGCAGCTTACCTCTGAGCTTTAAAATGCTCTGACTTTGGGGGCACCTAGGTGGCTTGCTTGGTTGAGTGTCTGACTCTTGATTGCAGCTCAGATCATGATCCCAGGGTCGTGGAATCAAGCCCAGAATTGGACTCCGTGCTGAGCGTGGAGCCTGCTTGGGATTCTCTGTCTCTCTCCCCTTCTGGCTCGCTCGCTCTCTCTCTCTAAAATAAAAAATAAAACAATAAAATGCTCTGACTTTGGCAACAAAAGACTACTTCACTCAGCCCTGAGCCCAGGCCACACGTGGGAAGCTGTTGCATCTGAGGTACAGGTACGTAAGCGTATATACATGGATACAGTGCTCGTCAGCCTTCCGAAGCCCTCGCACACACAAGTCTATATTTATCACTCAATGCTCTTCTGGCTGCTGGTGTGAAACATCACCACCTACCTACACTGCACAGCTAAGGAAACGCCCAGACCCGCAGCAGTGAAGGACCAACATCAAGATCCCACTAGGCCTTCTCTTCACAGCCCCCCCCCCCCGCCACTGCACCCCATCCGTCCCACGCGCTATTCGGACGCTGTCCTCTCTAAGCTTGTACCCAAAGGGAAAAACTCCTCATTATCCTATGAAACTGGTTTGGCCTGTCACAGAATACTCTGGACTTGGCTTTCCCTCAGGCCTGTTAGTGCTCAAAAGCTTAAAAATACAGGAAAGCAATATACAGGGGCTGCTTTCGGCCTATGTACCGACGTGTGTTCATCCCAGGCACTGACCTTCTGCCGACCCCATCCAGAAGCATTGTCTAGCCAGGTCCTATTCCCTCCAGGTGTCCCCTTAAGGGAAGCCAGTGACATTTCACATTAAGTGTCCTCTGAGCAGGAGCTTCTTCTGGGCTCCCCGACCCTGCTCAGTCAGGAACCAGGCAAAGCCCAGCTCTCCTGGGACAGTGACGGAGGCTGAAAAGGACAGGCAGTTAGGTTCCCCTGTGGGTGCTGTGCTGCGTGTCAGGGACCTTCAGTGCGGGGACCGGGAGGCTGGGACTTTGTGCGGCCTCGGCCTGGAAGAGCAGAAGCTCCAGACAGCTGCAGGGGGCCTTCCTGGTGCCCGCCTGCATCTGTGAATGGACCCCATTTTAGAGAGGGGTGAATGTGAGAGACTGAGGTGTCATTATTTTTCCAGGTAATGACAGCTAGCATTAGCTGCTCCTAAACAGGCAAGAAAATATTCCAGCCGTGCGTTTTTAATGACGCATCATTCCTTCCTGGGGCCAAGTGTCACTTATTCCCGGGCGGGGCACAATGCTGGGTGCCAGGCCGACGCAAAAAAGCCATGCCGGATAGGAAAACCTGTCACTCCAGGTGAGGACTTGGAATTAACTCCCTGCCAGGCAGGGTTTCTGTAAACCTCACCCCAAGAAGCTGAGAGACACAGGAGTCCTGGGGGGAGAAAAGGAACCAGCGTTTTTAATGGGCAAAGCATGGCATTAAAAAGTGTTGTTATTCAAGTAAAATGGCCAATGTTTCCTTTCTTTTAAGAGAGGCTCTTAAATTCCAATTACTCCGCCCCCGAAGACCAGTTGAGAATAACCCCAACTGGAGGGAATTAATTTCCTTAGGAATTTCACTGTTACAAGATTAATGGAACCCCCCTGCAGAGAAACAGTAAAACTGTAAGTACAGTAGATTTGCACCTGAAGGATACATATTTTAATTTCTGTTCTCAAGCTGCGATAACATCTTCTCGAGCTACTATAAAAAGCATAAATGAGCACCCGCATGTCTGCTGAGAACTTGCTAACACGGAGCTTCCCGGGAGGAGTCCGCACCTGGCCAGGGACGCCCAGGAGCCCCCCCCTCCACCCCCGCTGTGGGTTCATCCTCTGTCCCCACATGCAGGTGGCCAGGGATCACGACCAGGGCACAGCGACCCGCCAGGACGCAGGGCTGGGAAGGGCCCAAACAACGCACCTGCCAGGGAGCCCTGACGGGTCGGGCCTGGAGGGGATCAAAATCCAGAGTAGAATCCTTGGACCAGATTCTGCTAAATGGACCTTAATCCATTTAGCTCTTAATCCATTCTGCTCCAGCCCTGCCACTCACGCTGGCATCCTGGCACCACTCTCTGGAGAGACCGCAGGGCTGGATGCTGAAAACGGAAAAGCAAAAGGTAGAGGATCTGCATCCTGCCCTCCAGAGCCCTCTGGGGAGCCTCACCCCACCGTCCATCAGCTTTGGTGGCCCCAAGACACCCTGGGGAGGTTGTCTCCCAAACCACGTTGAAATATACCTGGAGCTGGGATGCCCTGACTGTTCCCGATAGCCAGGGACTATCCCCGTGGAGAATGGAAACAGGCTGCCGACCCTTAGGAGCCCAGACCTTGATCTCCGACCAGCCGGCCAATTTTCTGTGTTCCTTTCCTTACTAGAAACTGCCTTTATTGGAAGAACTCTATGTATATGCTGGCTATAAAGGTTGTTTATGCTGTCATAGCTAGATTTTTATTGGTTGTATTTTTGCTGCACTTGCTTGAAAAATAATTATTTTCGAAAGAAAAGAAGAATGACATATCCAGTAAACTAAATAAGACTCATGTTTATTAGGGACCTCTGACAGCTCCTCAAACGTGAAAAAAGATTTCGAAGCAGTGAATGGACAATTTATGTGCAAGTTTATTTGTAAAACAGATTTCAAAACATACTTCATCTTGGCTGTGCCAATAAAAATACATTCCATTTCTTTGCAGAAATGTGTGTTATCTGATGGCTCCACAGCAATCCAGTTTCTCCTAAGATACGACTGTGTGGATAAGCTGTACCCGCTAACCTAATCTAGAATCGAAGTGAAGGTTTTGGGGTTGCTACGCATGAAAGAAAAATATGAGTGTATCTCATAAGGTCTCCAGAAGAAATGTATTTATATGAAATGTAGTTCACAAATCTTAATCCAATTTACCGCAATCTCCAAAAACACTTTAGTCAGATAATTTTTAAATTAATTTTTAATTACCTACAATATACCAGGAGAGGAAATTCATCCTGAGAGGTGACAGCCCGTTTTCCCTCCCTGGCATAAATCTAATCTCGTTTACACCGAGGACCAGACTGGGTGGCGGGAACTCGCTGCAGAACCAGTCTCCAGCCTGTAGGTGGCATCAGCCGCCTCCTCAGGCTGGGGAAGGCACATCCTTTGTTGAGTGGTTTCTTTATTCAATCTAGAGAGGCCAGAATTCAGAAATTCACAGAAACTGATTCTGAATCTGTAGAGGCTCTGCCGATCCACCAAACCTGTACTCTCCCCCCTCCCGCCCCCACGACCTGCCAACTTCTAGTCCCTTCTCCTGCCCTTCTCAGTTCAATGGGCTATGCGCTTGACGTCCTGTGACATTTACCAAGTCTCAACTGTGCTGTGAAGGCGTGTCCGTCGAGGCCTGGGGGGAGGGTGGTGGCGAGGACGACTCCGAACGTTGCCACTACACACTCACTTCCACATGCGTCTTTGTTTCCCTGAAGTTGAGGTCCCAGGGTGTGATTACTGCAGACGCAGAACACTTGGCTGTCAGGAGTGCTAGTGATCACCATGTGTGTTTATATGCAGCTGCGTGTTATCTTGAGTCAATCTTTCACACAGAGACAGTATTGTGTGTGCGGCCATGTGTGTCTCCGTGTTCTTTAAGTCCATTTGGTGCTAATTCTCTGCTCCCGTTTATAATTCCTGCATTGGTTTTGAGGAACTAAGGACACAGATGAACTTGACTTCGTTCAGTCTCAAATAAGATCCCTTGTCAACCAGAAGTCATTCTTAAGAGACCTGAGAAGTTTCAGGGGCTCCTGGGTGGCTCAGTTGATGAAGCGTCTGACTTTGGCTCAGATCATGATCTTGTGGTTCATGAGTCAGGCTCTTTGCTGACAGCTCAGAGCCTGAAGCCGTCTCTGGATTCTCTCTCTGTCCCTCCCCTACTTGTGCTCTATCATCTCTCTCAAAATAAACACTAAAAATATTTTTAAGAGAGCTGAGAAGTTCCAACCAGGAGAACCCCTTCAGGCTGTGTGGCCCCAACAGCTCATGTCTCAAGAGGGATCCTTCCAGACACTGCCCCCCCACCCATGTTGTCTCATTTGAATGCTTGGGCCTCTGTCCCACTGCCCTTGGCACCCTCTGGCAGTCTGCTCTGGCATGGGGAGGCCACCGCACGGAGTGGACACCTGGAGTGGCCAATGGGCACTATGAGTGAGGCTGGCCCTTCCTGTCTGTGGAAAGGGTTCAGGGTACAGAGGTCCGGGAAGCACTGCAAACACACACGTTCCTTAGAAACCCAGCCCAGTGATCCACAACTAACAGGGAACCTTCGGCTCAGCATTTGGCACAGGCCATCCCAACCCCGAAAGCCGATTGGTTTGACGTCAGTTAAATCAGTGACCGCAGTAGTCTCATACTTGCCTAAATTTCTTGAAAGTCTGCCACACCCACAACGGCTCCCCACAGGTGCAAGACAAAGGTACGCCAGGATTTTTTTTTTTTTTAGTCGTCTGTAATCTATCTTCCTGAACCTTCTCCAGAGTTGCTATGTGAGCGTTGGCCCAACACCACGGCCCCCACACTGGAGTCCGGTGAGCAGGGGAGGGAAAAAATGCTTGACGTTCAAGGTACCTCTACTCAGCCAACTTGGGGGCTTCTGTGCCTGTTCCCAGTAGCTGCCCTCCAGGAAGTTCAGGGGCAACGTCAGGGAGTTGGCAAAATACTAACTCTTGGTGCTGGGAACGAATTTGGATTTGCTTCAAATTCAGAAAGGATTCTCAGTTCAGATTGTCTCCAAACTGGCTCACTCATTTCGGGTGTCCGTGGTTGGGGCGGTTTTCCTGTAAAATAACGGCTGACGTTAAATTCCTTCCTCTAGGGGCGCCTGGGTGGCTCAGTGGGTTCAGCATCCAACTTTGGCTTAGGTCATGATCTGGCGGTTGGTGGGTTTGAGTCCTGCGTCGGGCTCTGTGCTGACAGCTCAGAGCCTGGAGCCTGCTTCAGATTCTGTGTGTGTGTGTGTGTGTCTGTCTCGCCCTCACTTGCACTCTGTCTGTCTCTCTCTCAAAAATAAACATTAAAAAAATTCCTTCTTCCAGAACTGAACAAGCAAAAAAGAAAGGGGAAGAAAGGCAAATCACTGATTTTTTTTAAGTTTATTTATTTATTTTGACAGAGAGAGAGACAAAGAGAGCACTGGGGAGGTGCAGAGAGAGAGAATCCTAAACAGGTTCCACCCTGTCAGTGCAGAGCCCAACATGGGGCTCAAACCCATGAACCATAAGATCATGACCTGAGCTGAAGTTAAGAGTCAGATGCTTAACTGAATGACCCACCCAGTGGCAAACCACTGATTTTAAATGATGCCTGGGTCCTATCGCCCTGTAGCATGTATAGAAAATAAATGAGTCAGCATTTCATGTTCTCATGATAAAGTAGCTAAAGTTTAGACCTCCACGGATGTGTCCCTTCCATCAGAGTAAAGCAAAACTTGGTGGTAACTCCATTATTAGCCTACGTTTAAGTTAGTATCTATTATTCGCTCATTCATATGAAATACATTTTACTGTAATCGAAAGAAATATCTCACTTTAAAATGTCAATGCTGGGGTGCCTGGGTGGCTCAGTCGGTTAAGTGTCCATCTTCGGCTCTGGTCATGATCTCACTGTTCGTGGGTTCAAGCCCCGCGTCAGGCTCTGTGCTGACAGCTCAGAGCCTGGAGCCTGTTTCAGATTCTGTGTCTCCCTCTCTCTCTCTGCCCCTCCCTTGCTCATGCTCTGTCTCTCTCTGTCTCAAAGATAAATAAACTATAAAAATTAAAAAAAAAATTTTTTTTAAATGTCAATGCTAATATTCCCTTTTGGCCTTTCAACCAAGACACGCGTTCTTTCCTCAGTTCAGTGAGTAGTGGGAGGTGGAGGGGAAGGTTCTCCTTCCTCTGAGAAGAGGCAGATGTGTGGGACCCTGGAGGGTGTGAGGGAGAGGGGGGTGTAAGCCACATCTGGGGCCCTGTGGACACCACAGGGTGGCTCTGGCAGGCCCGAGCCCGGCAGAGGTGGGGCCGCACCGCCCCAGGGCCTGAGCTGGAAGAGCCCCTCCACCCCCCACTGCCGCGTCAGCAAGGTCTCGGCCAGCCCGCAGCCCCGGCCCCTCGCGTGGGGAGCCCGCTGGGCCCCCCGTCCATCCTGCCGTGCTTCATTCCTCTTGTGCCAGACTCCCCCTCCCTCTCACTGGCCTGGCACAGACCAGAAAGGATGCTTTCGGCTGCTTGGATGAAATCCTAATTTTCTAGTTTTCCATGCATGTTTTGTCCCTGAATCACGAGCAGTGTCCCCTCTTCACAGTGGGTGTCCAGCCACTCACTTTCCCCGCCCCCCCCCCCGAATCATCCTTCCTCACCCAGGACCGAGTTATTATTGACCATCCCCATATTTACCCTACAGAAATATGTCCTTTTATGATGCGGCATAAACACGAAGCGACTGTTCTGGGCTACCTGGCTGCTCACACGTCAGGGGGAAGCCGGGTTCCCAGAGACTCCCCAGGCCTGGTCATATCCTTAAGGGGCATGTTGTAAGGGCTGGCCACACAAATCTTTAACACTATTTAGCAATCTCTTTGGAGGTCTGTCTCTTCTTTACCAGAAGATGTAGTATATGAGCTTGCACACCTTTGCTTTGCTTTTATCATTTCAAATTATACACAGTCAGGAAATATTGCGTTCACTGGCAATCAATTTATTTTGATTGACAAAAAGGGGTTAATAAAAACCCCCTTAGAAATAACAAGAAGGGGAACAGTAATATATCTTTCATGGTAGCTTCTTTGGTGGTGTATAAAGAGAGCAAGCTTCTTTACTTCTCCTCGATAAGTCTTCTCCTTTATTTTCTATACCTAGTGAGTCATTTATAATCCTTATTATTTCCAAGCCACACACGGCCATATTTCCACACGCAGGGTCCTCCTCGCTATGTTGTGAGAGCCGAGAGGCCCAAACACCCTATAATTTATATGAAAATACGTGCCAAAAATGGATTATCAAACATAACCAATGTGACTTCATACACTTGCAAATAAAAAAATTTAGGATGAAATATAAAACATGGTGCTAAAATTTCAATCTATTGTTGAAACACAGCGCAGCATAGAAAGTGCACTGGTGTCTGGCATTTGACAAACATTACGGAGTGATTAGAAGCAGAGATAGGTCAGAAGGAGATACAATTAATACCTCCATTCAAACATAAAGCTATTATTGATTTTAGAAGGCGCAGTGTGGTTTATTAATATTTTTATTTATTTACAGTGCCTATGAAGAAAATGCAAAATGACAGACCATAAAATGCTTGCCTTCCGTATGTAACAAGTGTTTACCTGTACATGACGGGATACATTGTATAATATGTCATCTCCTGTGAATCTCTAATTTGTACTGGTCATAAACTCCTTCAGTGTTAGTTATCTATTGCGAGCCATCCCTGAAAAGTCCATTTACAGCATCAGGAATTAATTTAGGGAACTGGCTTAGATCAGAAAGGTCTCCGTGGAGAGATGTTATTTTGAGAAGTGAAGTGTGGTGAGCTCCTTTTTGCCTCAACGAACTATTCCTGGAGTATTGTCAGGATTGCATTTAGAAAAATCTTACACCAACTCTTTCCATAAAGGAAAATAGAGCGGAGGCTACGGTGGCGTTGAGGAAAGCACGACCCTCGGGACAACAAACACGTGCTGACCTTGTAGACACGGGGCCTCGGATTCCGGATTCTGATCCTCTGGGAGTGAAAGACTCTGCAGGGAGAGGCCCTCAGAGGTGCTGAGGACCCCGCTGGGGAAGAGAGGCCGCAGGGGGCCGGCCTTGTCCTTGCACTTCCAACCGCGTGAGGACGCAGGGGGCAGGGCGCCCTCCGGAGGGCCCCCCGGCCCAGCTGGGCCCTGGGGACACGGAGACAGACGCGCGTCCGGACCTTCCAGAGGGCGCGGGGCGCCACTGAGCTCCTGGCCGACCTACACCTGCTCAGGGAACCTTCCACGCTCCAGGCCACGGAAGGCTCCTGAACGAGTGCGTGGGTGGGCAGGCGAGCCTCAGTCTCCCCATCAGTGCAGGAGCGGCTGCCCCTCCGGGTCCTGACTTCTCCGACGGCCTCGCTGCCAGGAAGGGGGCACACGTGCCCTGTCACCTGGCCAGCGAGGAGCACGTGCCCTCGCCAGCTCCGTGCAGACAACATCGTCCCGGGACCCGGCTGCCCCGCCGGTCCGCGTGGACACGGCTGGACGACATAGCCCGGCGGAGAGAGGGGGGCCTCCGTGGAGGGCCAGGGCGTCAGGGCCATGGAGGGGGGTCCCACCGGAGAGACGACCCTGGCTGGACCTTGAGCCCTGAAGAGAAAGAGACGCGTGGAGAGAGAGGGGCCAGACAGGTGCAGGGCCCTGGTCAGTGAAGGGGGCTGGCGGACCAGGCTGCCGGGTGCGGCGGAGGCGGGAGGCTGACACCTGCCGGGTTCCGGGGGGCGGGGGCCCTGGACCGCGCCGTCGCCGGGTTCCGGGGCGCGGGGGGCCCTGGACCGCGCCGT
>NW_024080899.1:937070-987947 GCF_003009895.1 Hyaena hyaena
GGGGGGGGGGGGTCCGCAGGGAGGAGGCGCTACAGGGGAGTCTTTCCGCAGGGAGGAGGGGCTACGCGGCACACGGGGTGCGGTTCCCGGCCGAGCTGAGTGGGAATTCGGGTCCGCAGCGGGTCGTCCCGCAGCCTTGGGCTGCCCGGTGAGGCCTCTGGGCCTGCGTCCGTCCGTGAGCACAGGACAGCTCCGCCGGGGGGCTGCCCTGACCCCAGGGACGCAACGCGGGCCGCTCCAGCCCGACCCCCGAGGGACCGTTACTCCCCGCAGGCCCCGCACCGGACGGCGGGAGCCCGCACCCCGCGGGGCCGACAGGACGTCAGCCGAGGAGAAGCCGATGTTGCGGCCTAGGGGCGCAGGAGACGTGTTCCAGGCAAAGGTGGTCACCGCCACTGGTACAATCGTGTCCCAAAACTGAGAGTCCAAAGACAAAAAGGCATCCTGATACTTGTGCCCACGGAAGTGTCGAGAATTTCTTTCACTAAGAGGGCCAGAAGGAAACGAGGGGCATTCGCTACACACCTACTATGCGCCGTTCTCTGTCCTGGAGGCTGGAGACGCATTCTTTCTTTTGCATCGATCAGGAGAAACAGAGGTGGCAATTTTTAAAAGAAGCCGCTGGAAAGTGAAAGGGGGGTGTTGAAGTCAATGGAAAAATAGTCGTAGCTTTGCAAACGTTGGACAGAACTGTGACTCAGCCCCCCCCCCCCCCCCCCCCCCCCCCCCCCCCCCCCCCCCCCCCCGGCGATCTCCGTCGGCCAGGCTGGGCCGAGCTGAGCGTGGTTTCCAAGGCGATCTGCAGGCCACTCTGTGAAGCTCCCGCTTTCCTGGAAGGCAAGCGGTCTTATCCCTACTGTGCAGAAGGGGAAGCTGAGGCTCAGACGTGGATGCTTGCCCTGGCGCACATCACTGGTTAGCCTTGGCAGCCGTGTGCGCCCCCAGCCTCCGGAAGCCGCCCGGACTCCACGTGGTCCGGGGCGCAGGTGGGGCCGGCCCAGGGACGGGGGGCCGCCGCGGTGACGCGGCCTGCACACCAGGCGCCCCCCGGTGCGCACGGCACCGAGCTCAGGTAGACGTCACTATCAGCACCTCGACCTCACACGCTGAGGGGCCGGGGTGAGAGGTTGAAGCAGCTTGCTTCGGAGCTGGTGATTGGCAGGGCGGAATCGGAACTCAGGTCACTACGCTCCTGAGAGCGCTCCCCTGGAAGGTGGTGAGCAAGGGGGGGTAAGCGGCGCACTTGGCATTTTATTTATTTATTTATTTCTGTCTTACACCCTTTTTTTTTAGTGCCCTCCTTAGTGCCCATCACCCACCTAGCCCATTCCCCACCCACCTCCCCTCCAGCAGCCCTCAGTTTGTTCTCTGTATTAAAGAGTCTCTTATGGTTTGCCTCCCACTCTGTTTTTGTCTTATTTTTCCTTCCCTTCCTCTGTGTTCATCTGTTGTGTCTCTTAAATTCCACATATGAGTGAAATCATGTGATATCTGTCTTTCCCTGATTGGCTTATTTCACTTAGCATAGTACACTCTAGTTCTATCCACGTTGCTGCAAATGGCAAGATTTCACTCTTTTTGATTGCTGAATAATATTCCATTGTATATAGATACCACATCTTCCTTATCCATTCCTCAGCTAATGGTCACTTGGGCTCTTTCCATAGTTTGGCTATTGTTGATGGTGCTGCTATAAATATTGGGGTGCATGTGCCCCTTTGAATCAGAATTTTTGTCGTTTAGATAAAAAAAAACCTAGTCGTGCAATTGCTGGGTTGTAGGGTATTTCTCTCATCTTAAATATTTTTAAGTGTAGGGGCGTCTGGGTGGCTTAGTCGGTTAAGCGTCCGACTTTCGCTTAGGTCATGATCTCACAGTTCGTGGGTTCGAGCCCCGCGTCGGGCTCTGTGCTGACTGCCAGCTCGAAGCCTGGAGGCTGTTTCAGAGTCTGTGACTCCCTCTCTCTCTGACCCTCCCCTGCTCACGCTGTCTCTCTCTCTCTCTCTCTTAGAAATAAATAAAACATTAAAAAAATTAAAAAAAAATATTTTTAAGTGTAGAGTTCAATGGTGTTTAGTGACCATCACCACCATCCATGTCTGGAACTCTTCACATCTTCCTAAACTGAAAGTCTGTACCCATTAAACGCTGACTCCCCATTCTCCTCCCCAGCCTCTCGAAACCACCATTCTGTCTCCAGGAGTTTGATTTTTCTAGTACTTTATGTAAGTGGAATTATACTTTATCCTTTCGTGACTGGTTTATTTCATTTTGCATAATGCCCTCAGGGCTCCATGTCGTAGGTGGTGTCAGAATTTATTTCCTTGATGGGCGCCTGGGTGGCTCAGTCAGTTAAGTGTCTGACTTCAGCTCAGGTCGTGATCTCACGGTTCGTGGGTTCGAGCCCCGTGTTGGGCTCTGTGCTGACAGCTAGCTCAGAGCCTGAGCCTGCTTCGGATTCTGTGTCTCCCTCTCTCTCTGATCCTCCCCTGCTCATGCTGTCTCTCTCTCTCAGAAATAAATAAAACATTAAAAATTAAAAAAAAAAAGAATTTACTTCCTTAAGGCGGAACGATATTCCACTGTATGGATGAACCACATTTTATTTATCCATCCATCTGTCTATGGACAGTTGGGTTCTTTCCATCTTTTGGCTGCCATGTCTGGGGTGCAATGAACACGGGCGTTTGAGCTCCATGCTTTCAGTTATTTTGTATTATACACCCACAAGGGGGTTGTGGAACATAATTTTGTTCTTAGTTTTTCGAGGAAATGTCATACTGGATTTTTTTGTTTGTTTTATTTATTTCTAGGACAGAGAGAGACAGCGTGAGCAGGGGAGGGTCAGAGAGAGAGGGAGTCACAGACTGAAACAGGCTCCAGGCTCTGAGCTGGCAGCCAGTACAGAGCCCGATGCGGGGCCCGAACCCACGAATTGCGAGATCATGACCCAAGCGAAAGTCGGATGCTTAACCGACGAAGCCACCCAGGCGCCCCACTGTCATACTGTTTTTAATAGTGCTACACCATTTTATATTCTCCCCAGCAACACTCAAGGGTTCTAATTTGTCCCATCCTGGTCAACACTTGTTTTCTCCTAATGGGCCTCCTAATGGATGTGAGGTGGTATCTCATTGTGGAATTAATTTGCATTTCCTAGTGAATAGTTGATGTTGTGCATTTCTTCATGTGGTTATTGGCCGTTTAGAATCATCTTTGGGGAGATGTCTGTTCAAGTCCTTTGTCCATTTTTTAATCAGGTTGTTTCCCTGATGTTGAGTTGTAGGCATTCTTTATGTATTCTAGGTATTAACTCCTTATCAGAGATGTGATTTACAAATACTTAGTCCGTTTTCTGGGTTAATAGTGTATTAACAGTGTACAGTTAACATTGTATTAATAGTGTTCTTTGATGCACATAAGTTTTTAATTTTGATATAGTCCAATTGATCTATTTGTTGTTGCTGTTGACTATGCTTTTGGTGTCATATGTAAGAATGCACTGTCTTGGGGATTTTCCAGTTTTTTTCTAACAGTTAATGCATTTGTTTTAATATATTAAAATAATGAGCACTGTGGACATCATTTAACAGATGCTTTATATTATTTTTAGAGTTCGAAAAATACATGATATTAATTTAAATAAATACACTAAGTAAGCAGTAGCAGAGTTTTGCGCTATCTTGAAATTGGTACCCGAATGACTGTTATTTGGTAACTAGTGTATTACACTAAATTGCAATCTATTAAACATATCTATTGCTGTATGTAGCATTAAAGAAAAAAACATTCATGACACTTGACATGAGTGCTAAGGCAGACTTTATTCAGGGGGTTCATTGTGACAGGTACAGAGACAACTGTAAAGGGGTTTTGCAGCAGGGGAGGAGGATTGGGATTAATTCCCAATACAAAGAAGACTGGGAATTCATAGCCTATGAGTGTGAGGCGGGTAGGGGAAGGTCAGTGGGCGAAAAATTACTAGGAGGAAACGTCTGGGGTGAGAGGCAATTCTTTCTCAATCAACCCAACAGGATTCTTGCTGAGGGCCGGCCGGGGTGATCAGACTCACGTGGGGAGATGTGGGGAAGGAGGGACCCCATCCAACACTGAGGCTGATCAGGTGCCAAGGGTGGGCGAGTCTTGCTAAGAGTGGACAATGTAGGGAGGAACACGGAAGCCTCCACAGTCGGGAAGTAGTTGATAAGAAGAGTTCAGGGGAGGCTGAGTAGAGTTTGGCCAAGGAGATTATCTGCCACCAGCTTGTAGGCTAAGCTTTCCCCATTACTCAGCGGTTGGTTCAAGCCCCTGAAAGAGCAGCCCCAAGTCCAAAGACCAGTGATACCGAAACTGGACCACACAGCACATCATGTAATGTAAATTGCAAGACCAAAAGAACAGTTTTTAAAGTAGGGATAGTATTACAGGTTCACAATAGCACCTTATTTTCAATTCTGAAAGGCAAACAGTTCTAAAAATGAGTTCTTCCTAAATTTTGAGCAAACACATTTGATCTGATATGAGACCATTTAAAGCCATTATATATCCCACTTAGGGTGAATATTTCTGAACATTCACACATTTTGCCACAGAAATATTGGGTCTCATCATAGGGTGTTGTCCCAGGCCTTGTTGAAGGTGTTTCACACTTTATATATATATGTACTGCCCTTCAAACAAAATCCTAAAGATTCTGAATTCCAAAAACACACTGGGCCCCAAAGTCCCACCCCCAACTTTATTGAGATATAACTGGCATAGGACAATTGTAATGATATGTTTTTATTGCAAAAAGGTTACCATGATAAGGTCAGTTAGCACATGTATCACCTTACACAGTTAATTTTTTTTCTATGGTAAGAACTTTCAACACGGAGTCTCTTAGCAGCTTAACTTTCACTCATAACTGGAAACCCCAGGGTTTTGATACAGGCTTGGCAACTAGGAGCGGCAGTGTTGGTATGGGAAGCCTAGTAGTAGTAATATGCCATTTATGGAGTAGTTTGTGTCGGTCATCGTTCTAAGTATATGTGTACACCTCACTTCGTCTTCACAATGCCCTGATTCATCATTATCTTTCATAGATGACGAAACTGAGACAGGTTGGCTGCCTAGCGGGCTGAAGGTCATGCAGCAAGTCGTCCAACGGAGTGGGAGTCACGGTTAAGAATCGGGCTTTGCAACAAAAAGGATGCTTTCACCTGCAGCAGAATGCTAAACTCAGACCTCAAATCGGTGAAACGCAGCAGAAAGTCTGGAGGCTGGTGGGCACGTAGGTTGGCTCAGAAGCTCAAGGCGCCTGGGCCTAAGTGCCGTCCCACTTTCCACCAGATTTTCCGCCAGCGGCACTCATGGTGGCAGGACCCTTGCAGCGGCTCCGGGAAGCTCACACTTTGGCGGGAAACGACCGCACCAACAGCCGGAGAGAACGCAGCCCCCGCCCATCCAATCCCTTTTCAACAGACGGAAAACTCCGTCCCGGCGCCCCGCCCTCCGCAGACCTACTTTACCCACTGGCCAGAACTCCGGGCCTGGTCACCGCTGGCTGATCCCCGGCTCGGACGCGGGTCACTGAACCAGAGAGTCCGTCCGGCCGCAAAGCCCCGCAGCCCGCGCAGAAGCTCCCCGCCCAGGGCCACGCCCCGGCTGGAATCTCGGCGCCGCCCCCAGCCGCTCCCCCGGAAGTGAGGCCTCCTCCCCGGGACTACAGCTCCCAGACACACCCGCCACGGCAGCTCGCCCACACGGATTGGCTCTTGGCGCCATCCATCAACCGACCAGCCACAGGAAGACGGCTGCTGCCGGGGCTCATCAGCCAATCACAAGAGCGAGGAGGAGGGAACTCCCCAGCCGATCCACCACCTTCAGTAGAAACCCGGCAGGACCCAGGAGTAGGGTCACAGGAGACCTACCCCCGGTTCCGTGATCGGATAAGTGACAGGCTGCGGTGTCTGTGCGAAATGGCAACCCGGGGCAGAAGTCCCCTTTTGCCCACAAGACTGGTCTCCGCTACTGCCCGCAGCCCTCAAGGGGCGGGGCCCAGCCGTCCCCACGGCGCCACGCCCCCCGCCCCTCATTGGCTCCCCCTGGGCACGTGCGGAAAGGGGCGTGGACGCTGCGGTTGGGTAGGGCGGCCGCGGTCCGTAGGTCATGAGCGGCCCGCGGACCCGGGCTCGGGGCGGCATGGACACCCTGCCGCCGGGCCCGTGGCGACGGCGGAGGCCGGAGGAGCTGCCGGTTCCGGGGGACGCGGTGAGCCCCTCGGGGCCTGGGCGTGAGGAACGGGCTGGCGGAGACGCTGGGCGGGCCCCGCCGGGCTTCGCGGCTCCCCGCGGGCCTGCCCGGGACGGAGGGCGGCGGGACGCGCGCCGGCGCCCTCCGGCGGAGGGGGCGGGCCGGGGGCGGGCCCGCAGCTCGCGCGCTCCGCCTCCCCGCGGCCGCGCCTGCGCAGAGATGCGGGGCCCGGAGGAGCGGGGCCTCCGGAGCCCGGCGGACCCCGCGGACTCGGGGTGCGGGTCGGGTGGCGCCCCGCGGTCTGCGCGCCGCTGCTCCCGAGGCGGGCCTCCGCGTGCGGGCGCTGGGCTGGGTGTGGTGGGGCTGCCGGGCGAGCAGACACACCCGATTGAGCACTTTGACCGAGGGAGCAGGGTCAGGTGAGGTGACCTGCGTGTGGGTAAGGGGCCTGCGTGAGCCCGGGAGGGAAGCAGGACGCGAGGCAGCGAACTGCTGGGCCTTTTAGGGAACGCGGTTGGAGCGGCCAAGCAGAGCCCCCCCGAGCAGCGCCTGTGACCTCCACCCCCGCTTGCGAACCGGCTGGGCTCCCGCACCTGGCTCCTTGCTCAGAGCACCGGCAAGCAGCCCGCATCGCCAGCATCTGAGATTTTCTGTTTCTTCTGGATCCGCAGGCTTGATAAGCGCGGGATCTGTCTCCCGAGTTCATGCGGGCACTGTTTCCTCGTCTGTTTTGCGCAGCCTAACAGGAGCGACTAGCTTCCTTCCCTGCATGTGGTTCCTCACCCACCACTGCCAGGCCACGAAGCCCAGTGTCACCTCACGCCCTGTCACAGAAGTACACCACTTCCAGGGACCGTGTTACCAGGGCACAGATTAAGCTTCTCTAAGGAAGGCTTCAAACCGCATTGACCCCAACAAGGTGGAAGCTTGATTCTGCTGCCCATAATGTAGGGAGGTGAGCAGCCCAGGGCAGTGGGCGGAGGCCCTAAATACAGGTGTGGGGCTGGTGCCACCCAAGATCAGAGACCTCCAAGGACCCAGATTCCTCCTGTCACCTGCTCCCTGCCTTCCCTGGTGGTGTTCTCTTACGTGAGGTCAACGCCAGGTCATCACTACGTTGCTCACCTTCCATATGGTGGGAAGTAAATAGTAAAGTGACATGATCATACTGACATTTTAAGAGCCTATTCTAGGAGCTCTGGGGAACATGAAAGGGATGGTGGTCAGAGTGAAGGAGGGAGGCGAGGAGTATAGATTACGAGAGGTGACAGGTTGGGACCGTGAATGTAGACGGCAGGATCTGTGTATCGGAGGAAGAATGGACCGGTGGACGCGGAAGGTCACGTGAGAGGAGGCGCCCAGGCTGACTCCCAGGGCTGTGACTTGAGCACCTGGCTGGGCAGTGGTGCTCTTATGGGAGAAGATTGGTGTGGAGCTGCAGGAGAAAACCAGCTCTGGTGGGGTCACTGCGTTTTCCACTTTTGGGGACGTTTAACAGAGATGTCACAGGTAGTGCAAGTCATTAAGTGCTTAGCAGGTGGGTTATCTGAATCTCACAACAACCTGTTTTTATTCCCATATTACAAACGAGGAAACGGAGGCACAGCGAGGTTAATCAGCTGGCCTGAGGATACACAGCTAGTAGTGGACATAGGTCTTTGACCCCTCCGTCTGCCTCCAGAGCCTGCCCTCTTAGCCACAGGGCTCGGCAGCCTCCCGTGTGGGGCTTGCAACAGAGTCCTGAATGGGCCATACAAAGACGAGAGGTGTGATGCCACAGGCCATCGGGAACGAGAGGGGACGAGGCACCGGAGGTGGAGATCGCTATTGATCTGAGAGAACAAGGAAGGCTTACGGGAGAAACCTGGAATGAGCTTTGAGATTGGGATGCTGAAATTAAGTGCCCAGCTCGAGGCTGCAGTACTTCCTGTTAGCAGGGAACAGTGAGTTGGGTGTCTTATTGCCGTGGTGCGTATGGCCTCTTAATTTGATAAAGTTCTTGTTTGTATTGCATTGTGCCTCAGTCTTTGATCCAATAACCAGATTGAGTCCTTGCCCCAAGTTTTCCATTCTCTTTCTCTCACTCTCTCCCGCACACATGCCCCCTCCCCCCAGAGTTTGTTTACTTGGGAAGTGCAGCTCATTCCCTACCTGGGTTCACAGACTGGTGGCTTGTGCGTTGTAACCACCAGTGGAAACCCCTGCAGCTGCCAGGACCCAGCTCTGGTGGCTCCACAGTGAGTCTCAGGCGGAGCCACAGTCAGGCGCCTCCTGTAACCCCCTGGGTGTCCTCACTGTGGGAGGGTTGCCCAGGGGGATGGCATGTGTAGCAATGGACTATGAATAGGGTTTATTCCTGTTAGAGCACCTGCTGAATAGCAAGCACTATTCTGGGTTCTGCAAAAAGAGAAGAGAAGTGAAATCCTTGGTTAGATGGACCCTGAGACCTGGAGGCATCCAGCACTTGGCTCCTTCGTGAAGACACTCCTTCCAGACGACCTCTGTAAACCAGATTCTCGGGGGGCGGGGGGGGGAGGGGGGAGTGACACCTGAGATATCTGGGCTCACCCTTGAATTGGTATCATTTCTAGTTTCCTCTGCGTTGATCCAGGAGCCCATTTTCCAGCTTATCCTAGGATAAGCGACCATTTCCTCTAATGTAATTTCATTCTTTGTCAGTATCCTGTAGAAATAACATATCAGGATGCAATAATTAATTAGCTGTTGACGGGTTTTTTGGTCACTAGTTTTTTCCTTTAAACATTTTTACTTTTGTATTTCTTTTTTGATATGTACTTTTTAAAAGTGAAGTATAGGGGTGCCTGGGTTGCTCAGTCAGCTAAGCGTCCGACTTCAGGTCAGGTCATGAGCTCACAGTTTGTGATTTTGAGTGCCATGTGGGGGCTCTGTGCTGACAGCTCAGAGCCTGGAGCCTGCTTCGCATTCTGTGTCTCTGTGTCTGTGCGCCCCTCCCCCACTCCAGCTCTTTCTCTTTCTCAAAAATAAACGTTAAAAAAATAAATTAAAAAATAAAATCGAAGCACATGTACCCCAATGTTCACAGCAGCACTCTCCACAATAGCTAAAACATGGAAAGAGCCTAAGTGTCCATCAACAGATGAATGGATCAAGAAGATGTGGTTTATCTATACCATGGAATACTACATGGCAATGAGAAACAATGAAATCTGGCCATGTGTAGCAACATGGATGGACCTTGAGGGTGTTATGCTGAGCGAAATAAGTCAGGCAGAGAAGGACAAATATCACATGTTTGCACGTATAGGAGGAATAGGAGGAACTTGACGGAGGACCAAGGGGGAGAAGAAGGGGGGAAATGGTGGGGGAAAGGGAGAGAGGCAAACCATGAGAGACTCTTGAATGCTGACAAAAACTGAGGACTGATGGATGTGGGGGGGAGGGGGGGATGGGCATGAAGGAGGGCACTTGTGGGGATGAGCACTGGGTGTTATGTGGAAACTAATTTGACAATAAACTATTTGTAAAAAAAAATAAAATCGAAGGATAATGTATTTACAGTGTTAGTTTCAGGTATGCACTATAATGATTCGGCAATTCCATACATTTCTCCATGCTCGTCATGATAACTATACTCTTGATCCCCTTTAATTCACACATCCCCACACCCACCCACCTCCCTTGTGGCAACCACAGTGTTCCCTGTATTTGAGTCTTTGTTTGTTTTTGTTTGTTCTGTTTCTTAAATTCCTCTTATGTGTGAAAGCATATGGTATTTGTCTTTTTCTGACTGACTTATCTCACTTAGCATAATACCCTCTAAATCCATCTGCATTGCAGATGTCAAGACCTCATTCTTTTTTATGGCTGAGTAATACTCCACCGTATGTACATACTATATCTTTATTCATCTGTTGATGGACACTTGGGCTGCTTCCGTAGTTTGGCTATTGTAGATAATGCTGCAATAAACATAAGGTGCATATATCTTTTTGAATTAGTGTTTGTTTTTCTTAGGGGTAAATACCCAGTCATGGAATTAGTGGATCATATACTAATTCCGTATTAATTTTTTGAGGAACCTCTATACTATTTTCCATAGTGGCTCCACCGGTTTGCATTCCCACCAATAGTGCATGGATTTCTTTTTCTCCACATCCTCACCATCACCTGTTATTTCTTGTGTTTTTTATCTTAACCATTCTAAAAGGTGTAAGGGGATATAGCTCATTGTAGTTTTGGTTGGCATTTCTGGGGTGATTAATGATGTTGAGCATCTTTTCATGTGTCCATTGGCCATCTGAATATCTATTCATGTCCTTCCCATTTTAATAGGATTGTTTGGGTTTTATGGTGTTGAGTTGTAGGAGTTTATTACATATTTTGGATATTAACCCCTTATCTTTTTTTCACTCATTTATTTTTTAATTTACATCCAAGTTAGTTAGCATACAGAGCTATAATGATTTCAGGAGTAGATTCCAGTGATTCATCCCCTATGTATAACACCCAGTGCTCCTCCCAACAGGTGTCCTCCCTAATGCCCCTCACCCATTTAGCCCGTCCCCCTACCCACGGTATTAACCCTTTATGTATCATTTGCAAATATTTTCTCCCGTTCCATTCAGTAGGTTGCCTTTTTGTTTTTGTTGATAGTTTCCTTTGCTGTGTAAAAGCTTTTACTTTTGATATAGTCCCAATAGATTATTGTTGTTTTTGTTTCCCTTCAGGAGACATATAGAGAAAAATGTTGCTATGGCCGATATCAAAAGGAATTACTGCATGTGTTTTCTTCTAGGATTTTTATGGCTTCAGGTCTTACATTTAGGTCTTTAATCCATTTTGAGGTTTTGTGTGTGTGTATGATGTAAGTAAGTGGTCCAGTTTCATTACTAGTTTTCCCAACCATTTGTTGAAGAGGCTTTCTTTTCCCATTGCGTATTCTTGCCTCCTTGTCCTAGATTGACCGTATAACTGTGGTTTTATTTCTGGGCTGTTTATTCTGTTCCCTTGACCTGTGTGTCTGTTTTTGTGCCAGTACCATACTGTTTTGATGACTACAGCTTTATGGAATGTCTTGTGAAACCTCCAGCTTTGTTCTTTCTCAAGATTGTTTTGGCTGTTTGGGTCTTTTGTGGTTCCCTCCAAATTTTAATATTATTTGTTTCTAGTTCTGTGAAAAATGTTGCCGGTATTTTGGCAAGGATTGCATTAAATTTGTAGATTGCTTTGGGTAGTACAGACATTTTAATACTGGTTCTTCCAGTCCGATAGGCATGGAATATCTTTACATTTGTTTGTGTCCTCTTTAATTTCTTTCATCAACATTTGATGGTTTCAGAGTACAGGTCTTTCACCTCTTTGCTTAAATTTATTCCTAGATATTTTATTATTTTTGGTCCAATTTTAAATGAGATTGTTTTGTGGGGTGCCTGGGTGGCTCAGTTGGTTGAGCGTCCAACTTTGGCTCAGGTATAATCTCACAGTTGGTGGGTTGGAGCCCCATGTCGGGCTCACTGCTGTCTCACGGAGCCTGCTTCGGATCCTCTGTCCCTCTCTCTTGGCCCCTCCCCGACTTGTGCTCGTTCTCTCTCCCAAAAATAAACATTAAAAAAATAAATTGGATTGTTTTCATAATTTCTCTTTCTGCTCCTTCACTGTTAGTGTGTAGAAATGCAGCAGATTTCTGTGTATTAATTTTGTATCCTGAGACTGTACTGAATTCATTTGTCATTTTTTTGGTGGAGTCGTTAGGGTTTTCTACATAGAGTGTCATGTCGTCTGCAAACGGTTGAAGTTTTACTTCTTCCTTACCCATTTGGATGCCTTTGATTTCTTTTGTTGTCTGGTGGCTGTGCCTAGGCCTCCCAGTACCTATGTTGAATAAACGTGGTGAGAGTGGACATCCCAGTCTAGTTCCTGATCTTAGAGGAAAAACTCCGTTTTTCACCATTGAGGATGATGTCAGCTGTGGGTTTTTCATTTATGGCCTTTATTATGTTGAGGTACGTCCCCTTTAACCAACTGAGCCACCCAGGTGCCCGAGGTATGTTCCCTTTGAACCTACTTTGTTGAGAGTTTTTGTCATGAACAGATGTTGTACTTTATCACATGCTTTTTCTGCATCTGTTGAGAGGATCCTATGGTTTTCATTCCTTCTCTTGTTAATGTGATAAATCACGTTGATTGATTTACGAATATTGAACCACACTAGATCCCCAGAGTAAATCTCACTTGATTGAGATGAATGATTTTTTTTTTTTTAACATATTGTTAGATTTGGTTTGCTAACATTTTGTTGAGGAATTTTACATCTATGTTATTTAAAAAATTTTAAATACTTTTATAGAGCTATAACAATGGTGTGTATTTAAGTGTACAGTTTGGCTTTTTGGCTTTGTAAATAATATTTTTATGAGCTTTCAAGTGCAAGGTTTTATAAGGACATATTTTTTTTTCCTTTCTCGTGGGCATAAACCTAGTTGTGGGATTTCTGGGTCATATGGTAACTTTTGTTTTTTTAATTAAAAACATTTTTAATGTTTATCCATTCTTGAAAGAGAGAGAGAGAGAGACAGAATCTGAGCAGGGGAGGGGCAGAGAGAGGGAGACACAGAATCCAAAACAGGCTCTAGGCTCTGAGCTGTCAGCACAGAGCCAGATGTGGGGCTCAAACCCACAAACCATGAGATCATGACCTGAGCTGAAGTCAGATGCTTAACCAACTGAGCCACCCAGGTGCCCCTATGATAACTATCTTTAACCATTTGAGGAACTGCTAGATTGTTTTCCAAAGTGGCTACACCACTTTACATTCCCAGTAGCATTATACGAGAGTTCTAGTTTCTCCACATCTTTTTTGACAGTTGTGGGGGTTTTTGTTTTGTTTTGTTTTGTATGTCTTTTTGTCTTTTTAACCATAGCCATCCTAGGTGGCTGGGAAGTGTGATCCCTGTGGTTTTGACTTGCATTTTCCTGATCTCTGATGGTGTTGGCCATCGTCATGTACTTCTCACCTATTTGTATATTTTCTTTGGAAGACTGCTGATGAGGTCCTTTGCCGATTTTTAAGATTAAGTTGTCTTTTTCTTGTTGAGTTGTAATAGCTTTTATATATTCTAAGTACGAGTCCCTTATCGGAAATGTGATTTGCAGAACAGAATTCCACCCCCCCCAACTTCTCTCATAATTTTAGCTCTTACATTTAGATCTATGTTCAATTTTGAGTTAATTTAAGTTTATAGTATGTGGTAAGGTTCTAACTTCATTCTTTTGCAAGTGGGTATGAACTTATCCAATCACCTTTTGTTGAAGACTATTCTTTCTCTTCATTTAATTGCCTTGGCACCTTTGTTGAAAATCAGTCCACTAAAAATGTGAAGATTTTTCCTTGGATTCTCAGTTCTGTTCCTTTCTCTGTTTGTCTATCCTAGGTCAGTACCACACTGTCTTGATGACTGTAGTTTTAGTAACTGTTGAAACCTGCAAGTGTGGGTCTTTCAGTCTTCTGTTTCAACACTGTCTCAGCAATTTGGGGTCCCTTGAATGTCCATATGAATTTTAGGATCAGCTTGTCAACTCCTGCAAAGAAGCCAACTGGAATTTTGATAGAGATTGTATTGAATCTGTAGGTTAATTTGAGGAATATTGCCATCTTGGCTCTCTTCATGGTGTCTGATATATGAATATGAGGTATCTTTCTGAGTTTTCACTGATTTTTCTCTATTGTTTCTATTTACTGTAGCATTAGTTTTCACTCAGATCATTATTATTTCCTTTCTTCTTTTTACATTGGGTTCAATTATTCTTTTGTTTCTAGTTATTTAAGGTGGACGCTGAGGACGCTCTAAGAGTGGAGACCTTTCATTGTTTCTTGCATAGGCATTTAATGTTAAATATTTACCCCTAAGTACTTCTTTAGTGCAAGTTTTGATATGTTTTTTTCTTTTTTTTTTCAGTTTAATGTGCTTTATAATTTTCAGTTTGACTCCTTCTTTGATACATTTCTTACTTAGAAATATGTTAGTTTCCAAGTATTTGGGGGTTTTCTAGAGATCTTTGCTATTGCTTTTTTTTTTTTCCCCTAATCTTTATTATTTCCTTCCTTCTGTTGGCTTTAGACTTCTTTTGTTGTTCTTTTTCTAGCTCCTTTCTAAGGTTGTTTATTTGAGATGCTTCTTTTTTTAATGTTTGTTTATTTTTGAGAGAGAGAGAGAGTGAGCAGGGGGTGGAACAGAGAGAGAATCTCAAGAAGGCTTCACACTGACAGCAGAGAGCCCAAAGTGGGGATTGAACCATGAACTGTGAGATCATGACCTGAGCCAGAGTCAGATGCTCAGTTGACTGAGCCACCTAGTGGCCCTGGATTTTTCTTGCTTCTTGAGGTAGGCCTGTATTGCTATATACTTCCCCTTAGTATACTTCTATACTTCCTTCTTTTGCTGCATCCCAAAGCTTTACTTTCATTTGTTTTCATGTATTTTTAAAATTTCTTTGATTTCCTGGTTGACCCACTCATTGTTTAGTAGCACATTGTTTAACTTCCATGTATTTGTGGTCTTTCCAGATTTTTCCTTTTGGTTGACTTCTAGTTTCATAGCATTGTGGTCAGAGAAGGTATGTGGTATGATTTCAGTCTTTTTATATTTGTTGAGGCCCGATTTGTGACCTAATACGTGATCTGTTCCGAGGAATTTCCCATGTGTATTCTGCTGTTTTAGGATGGAATGTTATGAATATATCTGTTAAGTCCATCTAGTCTAGCGGTGGTTTCCTTGATTTTTTGTTTGTTTGTTTAGATCTGTCCTCTGAGGTATGTGGGGTGCTAAAATCCCCTATTATTATGATATTATTATCTGTTCCTTTATATTTGTTACTAATTGTTTTATATATTTGGGTGCTTCATGTTGGGCGCATAAATATTTACAATTATTACATCTTCTTGTTGCATTGTCCCCTTTATTACCATGTAGTGCCCTTCTTTGTCTCTTGTTACAGTCTTCATTTTAAAGTCTAGTTTGTCTGATATAAGTGTTGCTACTCTGGCTTTCTCTTGATGTCCATTAGCATGATAAATGGCTCTCCATCCCCTCACTTTCAAACTGCAGGTGTCTTTAGATCTAAAAGGAGTCTCCTGCAGGCCTCAGGTAGATGGGTCTTTTTTTTTTTTTTTTTAAATCATCCATTCTGACATCCTATATCTTTTGATTGGAGCATTTAGTCCGTTTACATTCAAAGTAGTTATCAATAGATACTTATTTAGTGCCATCTTATTACTTACTTTGTCATTGTTACCTGGAGATTTGTCTGGTCCTTTCTTCTCTTTGTCACTTTTGGTCTCTCCTTTGCACTCAGAGTCCCCTTTAATATTTCTTGCAGGGCTGGTTTAGTAATTGTGAACTTCTTTAGTTTTTTGTCTGGAAAACTCTTTATGTCTCCCACTAGTCTGAATGATAGCCTTGCTGGATAGAGTATTTGTGACTGCATATGTTTCCCATTCAGCACTGTGAATATTTCATGTCACTGCCTTCTGGCTTGCTAAGTTTCTGTTAGGAAATCTCCAGCTAGCCTTCTGGGTTTTCCCTTGTAAGTTAAGGACTTCTTTGTCTTGCTGCTTTAAAAATTTTTTATCACTCTGTTTCAAATTTACTTACAATGTGTCTTGGTGTTGGCCTCCTTTTATTGTTTTTGATAGGAGTTCCCTGTGCTTCCTGGATGTGGATGTCTGTTTCCTTCCTGAAATTAGGGACATTTTCAGCTATTATTTTCTCAAATAAAAGTTCTGCCCCTTTTCTTTTCTTCTTCTTCTTCTGGGACTCCTATGATACAAATGCTATTATGTTTAATGGAGTCACTGAGGCCTCTAAGTATTCTTTTGTTCCATAATTCTACTTTCTTTTATTCAGGTTTATTACTTACTGTTGTCGTCTAGGTCACTAATTTGTTCCTCTGCTTCTTCTAGCCTGTTGTTCATTGTATCAAGTCTGTTTCCAATCTCATTTATAGCATTCTTCATCTCTGATTCTTTTTTTTAACTCTTTTATATGTGGTAAGGTCTCAGTGGTGTCTTCTTAAAGAATTCTAATTTAAGAATTCTTCAAAGAATTTCTAATTTAATTTCACTGTGCTCAGGGAACATACTGTGAATGACTAGAATCCTTTTAGTTTACTTAGACTTCTTTATTTTTCTTTTCCTGAAAGTTAATTTTTAAGTTTTGCTGTGATAAGAATACTTAATGTGAGGTTTAACTTCTTAACAAATCTTAAGTGTACAACAAAATAGTACTGTAGGTACAGTGTTGTACAGCAGATCTCTAGAATTTATTCATCTTTAAAACAAAATCTTTTTTTAATGTTTATTTATTTTTGAGACAGAGAGACAGAGCATGAATCAGGGAGGGACAGGGAGAGAGGTAACACAGAATCCAAACCAGGCTCTGAGCTGTCAGCACAGAGCCCGACATGGGGCTCGAACCCACGGACCATGAGATCATGACCTGAGCCAAAGTTGGATGCTTAACTGAGCCACCCAGGCACCCCTAGAATTTATTCATCTTGCTTAACTGAAACTCTATACCTATTAATAATTATCCATTTTCCCTTTCCCATTACCCTTGGTAACTAGCATCCACCCTTTTGATTTTGTGAATTTGACTGTTTTAGATACCTCATATAAGTGGAATCATGCAGTATGTGTCCTTCTGTGTCTGGCTTATTTCATTTGGCCTAAGATCCTTAATGTCCATTTATGTTGTAATGTAACATTCCTTCCTCTTTTTAAGGCTGAAGAGAATTCCATTGCATGTACATACCATATTTTTCTTCCCATTCACCTGTCAGTGGATATTTAGGTTGTTTCTACATCTTTGCTACTGTGTATATGTACTGCAGTGAACATGGCAGTGTTGATATCTCTTTGAGATCCTGGTTACAGTTTTTTGGTAGCTCAATTTTTAAATTTTTTTTAGGAGCCTTCATACTGTTCTCCATGTGAGACCAATTCTTTTATGATTCAAAATATAGTCCACCTTGGAAAAGGTATATTCTGCAGTTGTTGAGTGTTGTACAGGTGTCTAATAAGTCATGTTGGTTGTTAGTTTGGTTTAACTCTTCTATTTCCTTTATGATTTTCTTCGTGTTCTATATGTTTTTGTGAAAACGTATTGAAACTTCTGAATATAATTGTATATTTGTCGTTTTCCTCATATTTCTTTTAGTTTTCTTTCATGTATTTTGAAGTTCTCTTATTATGTGCAAATGCATTTATGAATTGTATATCTTTTTGATGAATTAACTCCTTTGACTTTAGCAAATTACCTCTTATATCCCTTGTAATATTCTCTTCTCTATCTGTATCTTTACATTTGAAGTGAATTTCTTGGGGTGCCTGAGTAGCTCACTTAGTTGAGAGTCTGGCTCTTGATTTTTGGCTCAGGTCATGATCTCACAGCCCATGAGTTACAGCCTTACGTCAGGCTCTGTGCTGACAGCATGGAGCCTGCTTAGGATTCTCTCTCTTCTTTCTCTGTTCCTCCCCAGCTTGAACACTCATGTACATGCTCTCCCAAAATAAATAAATCAACTTAAAAATAAAGTGAGTTTCTTATATGTAGCCTATAATTGAGTCTTGTTTTCTGTTCAGTTCTATCTCTGCCTTTTCATTGGAATTTTAGTCTGTTTACATTTAATGTGATTATTGGTATAGTTAGATTAAAATCTGTCTTCTTAATTTTTGTTTTCTATTTGTCCTCTTTACTGTGCTTTATTTCCACTTCTGGTTTAGTGGCATACTTTTGTGATTTCATGTTATTTCTTTTGTTGGCTTATTAGCTGCATTTTGTAATTTGCTTTATGATTTAGAATGTACGTCTCTAAAATATAGTCTATCTTTAGGTGATATTAGGCCACTTTATATCTAAGAAACTTATAATAGTATGATTTCATTGCTCTGCTCAATTTTTGTGCTATCCTTGCCCTACATTTTACTTTGACACATGTTGTGGTACTGTATTGTTGCTATTTCCATAAACAGTCAATCATATCTTAAAGAGGGTTCAGTAACAAGAACAAAAACTTATACTCTCTCTCAGAAATAAATAAAACATTTAAAAAATTGAAGAAAAAAAAAAAAAGAAAAAGGGTCGCCTGGGTGGCTCAGTCGGTTGAGCGTCTGACTTCGGATCAGGTCATGATCTTGTGGTTCGTGGGTTCGAGCCCCACGTCGGGCTCTGTGCTGACAGCTCAGAGCCTGGAGCTGCTTCAGATTCTGTGTCTCCCTCTCTCTCTGACCCTCTCCTGCTCACGCTGCCCCCCACCCCCAGAAATAAATAAAACATTAAAAATTTTTTTAAAAAAAAGCAAAAGAAACCCAAAAACTTATATATCTGTTCACAGAGTTACTGTTACCATTTCCCCTGTGCAATTCACTCTTTTGTATAGATGCATATTTCCATTTGGTATCATTTCTTTTCTGCCTTCTTTTTTGAAGGAATTCCTTTAACATTTCTTTAGGAAAGGCCTATTGGTGGTACATTTTTTGAACTTTTGTGTATCCTAGAAAGTCTTTATTTCACTCTTATTTTTAAAAAATATTTCCACTGCGTATGGAATTCTAAGTTGACTGTTTTTTTCTTTTTGTTATTAAAGATGTTGCTGTGCCATCTTCCTGTTTAGATTGTTCCAGTAAGAAATGTGCCATCACACTGGCTCTGTTCCTCAGTATGCCATGCATCTTTCATCTCTGGCTACTTTTAATTTTCCCTTTGTCAGTGTCATGATTTGCCCTGGTGTGGTCGGGTCAGACCACGTTCCCGGCTCTGTCTGAGCACCGAGCACCACTGTGTCTTTCAGAGGTCCTTCCCTGCCCTTGGGTGATGTCCTCACGTGTGCGTGCTGACCAGCACTCTACCGGATACAGGCAGATATTCACAGTTCTGTGTTGCTGTCTTCCCTTGAGAATGCTCTAGCCCGTGAACCTCCCAAGTCCCAGGACTGTGTTCTCAACTCAGAGAAGCCCCCGGGCTCTGCCTCAGTTTCCCTCCCTGTGCCATAGCCTGGGAACTCTCGAGGCGGTGAGGTAGTGCAGAGGTCGGGCTCAGCCCATGCGTGTTCTGTACCTCGGTGGTCACTGTTCTCTGTTTCTTGTTGGTTGATGTCTAGGAATCTGTCGTTTAATTTATTTTGTATATTTTTTGATGTTTCGTGCAGGAGGGTGAATCTGGGCCCTGTTGCTCCATCTTCGCCCGAAGAGCTCGTTGGGTTATTGATTTAATGTTTCTAAAAATGTTGAACCCCCCCCCCCCAGTGTATATACCCAATGCGGTTAAGTTTGAGGGACTCCTTATGAAGTTCAAGGATGTGATTATAAATGCTTTCCGTCCTGTTTGATTCCACCTGTTACGTGTGTGTGGGTTGTACACAGCAGCAGTGATGCCACGGCCGACGCAAGCCGCTAACCACGTGTTTCCTGCACAGAATTTAGTGTGACTTTGTGGAGCTGCGCTGTCCCCCTGCAGGTAGGACAGCGAACTGTGCGCGTTACATAGGCAGACGGGGTTTTCCCTTCCTTTACACCCCCACACGGGTCTTGCCTTCAGCCCACAGATAAGGACGCTTGCGCTTCAAAACAGGAGGTAATTTGGGTCTCTAATCTGGAATGTTTTTGATGCAGCCGTGGAAATTTAGATGGGAGTAAATGATAAGGTTTCAGTCTACCATGTTCACCAGCTCTTGGTATTGTGCGTAGCGGCCTCTCGTATCCAGGGCAGAGGATGTTTTCTGTGCACGCTGCTCTGTGGAGAACTTGTAGACCTATCTTTGCTGACACTTGAAAAAGTGATCCAGTAAAGCTAGTCATCCTTGTCAGCAAAACCACTTAAACATGTTTATGGCTTTAGCTCCAGTCATGTAACCCGAAGGGGTCTGCCTTCTAAGGAGAGAGAACTCAGAGTTGAATCTGCGTGTTTCACCCTGAAGGGTGTAGATTGTAGAGCTCATCTGCTGAGCAAGATCCCACCTGCGAGGACCTGGCGAGCCCCAGCCGTGGGGCCGACCCCAGACACAGCCCTTCGCTCCCTTTCTGTGCTCACCCTTTCCATCAAAGTGATTGCAACCCATGCCTCAAGAAGCAGGATGTTTATTCTCTTGGTCATTTATACTTTCAAGGTTAATCTGTCGAGCTACTTTCACTGTCTCTTCTACCCAGTTTAAAAGTATTCTGCCTGCTTCCCATCTAGAGAAAAGGACATTTACCAAGAACAGTTCGTCTTTGCTTATAACTCTGATACCACGTTCACACGGCCACCTGCCTAGAGCTCGGTCATGTCTGGTTTGGGGCGGAGCTCCTGACACGTGACTTAGGAAGATCAAAATGAGGTAAAGGTCAGTGTCGGGGCCCCTCAGGGGTCTGTTGGGCTCACACGCTGCAGGACCGTGATGTGGCTTGTGCTTCTTCACGTCTCAGATGCCCAGAGCCGAGCGAGGCATGTAGCAGGCGTTCAGCAAACACTTTCTGACTGATGGACGTGTTGAGGCTTGTGTGTGTGTCTGACTGTAACGAAACGGAGGGTCACACGAGTGCATAAAATCGTCGGTGCTTTCAAAGTATGTATTTAGGGGAAATACTCATTCGGCTGGCAAAGCCCTAACGGTGTGCCCCATCGTCACCCTCGCGGTCGTGACTGCAGTTCATGGCTCTTCAATTTCTTTCTTGCATTTATTAGCAAAACAGTGTTGTTTAGGTGTTTTTTTTTCAAGTGTGCAATGAAGTGATTATTATTATTATTATTATTATTTTTTTTTTGGCAAATCAGCAATTGTGCAGCCATCACCCCAGCATTAGGACACTTCCAGTGCCTCGTTTGTACCCATTTTGCAGTAAGTCCATCCCTCCCAAGGTCCAGGCAATTGCTAATCTACTTTTTGTTCTCCTGGATTTACCTTTGCTGGAATTTTCATATAAACAGAATCATATGTGGGGGTTATTTTGTTTTTGTTTTTTTTTTGCAGCTGGCTTCTTTTGCTTAGTGTGATGTTTTTTCCAGGTTCATCCATGATGAAGCATGTATCTGTAGCCTTTTCCTTTTTATTGCTAAATAATACTCCATTGTACGAATATACATTCTGTTCATCCCTTCACCTGTCGATGGACACTGCTGTTTTTCCTCTTTGGCTATTATGAATGATGCTGGAAATTTGGAAAACTCGCATGCAGATCTTTGTATATATGTACGTTTCCATTTCTCTTAGACCCTAGGGCTGGAACTGCAGCTTCGTACCGCAAGTTTGTGTTCACCTTCTTGAGAAACTGCCAAGCCGTTTTCCAAAGGGGTGGCACAGTTTACGTCCCCACTGGCATCCCACGGAGCGTTCCAGTTTGCCCACGTTCTCGCTTTGTGTTCCTGATTATAGCCATCCTAGTAGATCTGAGTCAGGTATCTCACTGCGGATTCATCTGCATTTCCCTACTGACTTGCTGTTGAACATCTATTCATGTCCTTATTTATCACGCATATCTTTTTTGGTGAATTATTCAAATCTTTTGCTCATATTTAAAAACAGCTTTGTTTGTAATTTACATACCATAAAGTTCACTCTTTTAAAGTACACAGGGCGGTAGTTTTAATATATTTACAGAGCTGTGTAAATATCTCCATAATCTGCATAAAGAACATTTTCATGACCCCAGAAAGGAACCTGGATCCTGTAGGCAGCCACCGTCTGTGACCCTCCCCCAGCCCCCAGCCCTTAGCAACTACGGATTTACTGTCTGTCAGTTTGCCTCTTCTGGCCACTTCGTGTGAACGGAATCACAGTGTTTGGTCTGTTGCTACTGGCTTCTTTCACTCGGCCTAATAATGTTCTTGAGGTTCACCCCCGTTGAAGCAGATATCAGTATCTTATTCCTGGCTGTGGGTAAATCATACTGCGTTGTGTGGATGTACCACGTTTTGTTTATCCGTTAGTCAGTTGAGGGACACTTGGGCTGTTTGTGCCCCTGAGATCTTATAAGTGGTCCTGCTGAGAACATTCACGTACAAGTGTTTGCACAGACATAATGGTTTCATTTCTCTTGGCCGATACTTACTTGTGGAATTGCTAGGTCACACGGTGACCCGATGACACTTAACATTTTGAGGACTTGCCACACTCTTTCCCAGAGCACCTGCCCATTCACTTCCCACCAACAGTGCGTGAGGGTTCATTTCTCCAGCTTGCCAACTCTCGTTATTGTCTCTCTGACCTCGTGGGTGGGAGCTGGCATCCCGTTGTGGTTCTGATTTGCAGTTTTTAATGACAAATGGTGTTGGGGTGCCTAGGGGGGCTCAGTCATTTGCGCATCGGACTTTGGCTCAGGTCATGATCTCATGGTTCCTGGGTTCACATAAGGCTCTGGGCTATCAGCACTGGAGCCTGCTTCGCATTCTGTGTCTCTCTCTCTGCCCCTCCCTCTCGTGCTTTCTCTCTCTCAAAAATAAACATTAAAAAAATGACAAGTGATGTTAAATATCTTTTCATGTATTTTTTGGCTTTTTGTGTATCTTTGTTGGAGAAATCAGGATTTAAATCCTTTGCTTTAAAAAATTATGTTATTTGCCTTGTTCAATTGAAAGACTTCTTTACATATTTTGCGTATGTATCTTTTAACATATAGATGATGTACAAACGTTTTCTCTAAGAATGTGGCTTGTTCTTATCGATGCCTTTTAAAGCCCAAAGTTTTGGATATTGATGAACTCCAGTTTATCAATTTGTTTCTTTATGGATCACGCATTTGGCATCATATCTTAGGAATCTTTGTCTAACCCGAGATCACAGAGATCTTGTCCTGTGTTCCCCTCTACACAGTTTATGCTTTTAGCTCTTGCATTTAGATCTCTGATCCGTGTTATGTTAATTTTTGTGTATGGTATGTAGATAGGCCCAAAGTTCCTCCTTTTCCACGTGGACATTGAACCATGCCAGCACCATTTCTCGTGAAGACCCTGCCTTCCCCGCTGAGATATCTTGGCACCTTTGTCAAAGGTGGTTTGCCCTCAGTGTCAGGGTTCATTTCTGGATCCTCAGTTCTGTTCTAGATCTTCATCTGTGTGCCAGTACCACACCGTCTTGATTATTGTAGCTTTTTTTAAAATAATTTTTTAAAAGTTTACTTATTTGAGAGAGACGGATAGAATGAGCAGGGGAGGGACAGAGAGAGGGAGAGAATCCCAAGCAGGCTCCAAGCTGTCAGTGCAGAGCCCAGTGCAGGGCCTGATCCCACGAATCAGGAGATCATGACCTGAGCCAGAGTCGGCCACTCAACCAACTGAGCCAACCAGGCGCCCCTATTATTATAGTTTTGAAATCGTTTTCATATAGTTTTTGGTGTTTAGTGCGTCTTTGGGTGTATTTTCCTGTCTTGTCTGACTAGTTAGACTGAAAACACCCTGAGGGCCCAGCTCTGTCATTTCAGACACCAGACTTGAGACAAGTTCGCCCTTTTTCTCATCTACAAAGTAGAAGGAATGGTCCTCCCCCTTGCTCCATCATACGGCGGTTGCGAGGATCAAATGAAGTAACAAATGGGAAGCACCCCTGAACTCTAGTGTTGATCACAGGTGACATTTATCAGGCACGGCCGGGGGTACTGCGAGCCTGCTTTCCTTAAGATCCATGAAGTATACCTTGGTGTGTAGTGTGCTTCGTAGTCCCGCAAGCCCGTAACGGATCTTCGGGGAGTCCAGCCCTCGTCCGTGGTTTTCACTCTAGCTGGAAGTGTAAGTGTGGTTTTCTCTTGCTCTGTCGTCTTCCTCTCGGGAGCTGGGCCTCCTAGACTCAGGTTGTCACTCCAGCTTCCGCCGACTGGGAGGCCTACGCAGCGTAAGTTGGGTCGTCCGGACAGGGGTCACAGCTGAGGAGAGCGTGGCGCCAGCATGCGAGGTCCCTGTGGGCAGCTGGAGAGTGTCCTGGGAGCGCGCGGCGGAGAGCGGGGATCCTGGCCTCTGCCGTCCGTGGCTGGCGTCCTGTCGCATTTCACGGTCCCGTGGAAAGCTAACCTCCCGAGGTGCAGGGTCGTTTTCCAGGTGACAGTTGCGGAAGCAGAACCTGTGCGTGATGGAAACCTTGACTTTCTTCTAGATGACGGTGTGCAGCCCGTGTCAGTCCTGCCGTGCCCGCCTCAGCGGTGCTGTATTCGGGGCCGGTGGCCGCCGCTCCTCCAGTGAACTTTCTTACTGAACTCAACAACCTCACTGAGCAGACTGTTTCTGGTAACTGGGACTCAGTTAGCGGCGGTACACATTGAAAATACAAAAGATCGGGGCACCTGGGTGGCTCAGGCGGTTAAGCGTCTGACTTCGGCTCAGGTCATGATCTCACAGTTCTTGAGTTCACGCCCCACGTCGGGCTCTGCGCTGACAGCTCAGAGCCTGGAGCCTTCTTCCGATTCTGTGTCTCCCTCTCTCTCTGACCTTCCCCATTCATGCTCTGTCTCTCTGTCTCTCTCTCTCCCTCAAAAACTAAATAAACATTAAAAAAATAATAAAATATAAAAGATCTTTTTAGGAAAAATGCTGTTAGTCAATAAAAATCCCCATGGTACCTTCAGAATGAAAGATAGGGGGTGTGTATACGTGCGTGTGTGTGTGTGTGTGTGTGTGTGTGTGTGTGTGTGTAGACTTACCAGTAACTGCATCCTAAGCTCTGATGATTTACACTGGTTTTCTGCTCTATAGTATGTCTGCTCAGTTCATGTATTGGTGTATGTATTAAATGTGCTTAATTCATGGTGTTTAATGTTTAAAGACTGTGCCGTTTTTTGTTGTGCTGATGGAAGAGAGCACACAGTGCCTTTCTGTTCAAACGTTCAAGGAAGTTGGCATCTTTTTGCCTCTCCACACGCCTCTTGTGTGTGGAGCGGAGCAGGTTTCCGGAGCCGGGCATGTGTCCAGGATCAGTGGGTGACTGAGCCCCCCGTGTGCTGGGACTCCCCGTTCCCTGGCTTCCCAGTGTGTCCACAGGGGCGTCGTGGAAACATGCCCAGCCCGGCTTTTGCAGGAGCCCGGAGCTCGGTCCCTGCCCTGCGCCCCCCTCGCCATACTGGGCGCCATCGCTTCCAGTAAAGGGTCAAGTCCACGACCACAGAGGCGGGGTCGGGCTCCTTGGTGAAAGGCAGCTGTCTTTCCCAGACCTGCCAGGTTTCTTTGTTCCGTCATCGGGTAACACAACACGTATTTTCTATTTTAATTCATGCGTCTTCTTCTCGCCACGTGCTCCTGTTTGAACCGTTCTCTGGTGAGGTTGCTGTTTGGTTGATATTCAGTTACTGTTAAGTAATGGGGTCTGTGTATATAGTCCGGATTTTAATTTTGTTTATACAATGCAAGTGTCGTCTTAGTTGGGTGGTAAATCTTCATCTGCCTTTATGAAGGCTGACATATCCTCTCTAGGAGGGAGTAAAAGCGAGCCATGTAACACACACGTCCCCGAGTTAATGCCTCTGCAGGCCTCATTTTCCTTCGGTCCAGGCCCATCCGTAATAACTGGACAGTTTGCCAAGTAGGCGTACAGGTCAATAGCAGATGCAGTCAGCTCTCCATAATCCACAGTAAATAGCAGAAAACATGAATAATTTAATCCACTCAGCTGGCCGGGGGCCCCCAAGCAGGTGACCCGCACATCCCCTAGGGGACCCCTGCTCTTACCAACCACCTCTGTACCAGTGTGAGTCCCTGTTTCGCCTGCCGCCGGGTGTGGGGACCCAATTCCCCAGCCACCTGAGCCACTTAAAGACTGTCGGCTTGTCAGCACGGATGATCACAAGTCTACTGACCTTAACGTGCCAAACGTTATCTGACCCCGCGCAGAAATGCTCTCGAGTGTCCTTGCGCAGGGTTTTAGATTTCCCCCAGTAAGCGTGGGCCCTGGCTCACGGCCACCCGTCCGGGCCCCTTTGCTCTCCCCTTCGGCAAGCGTGATGCTACTCCTTTCTGAAAGGAGCAGGGAAATGATTGTTACCGACGGGGCGAGCTGAAGCCTGCGTATGAAATGACATGGGCGCGTTTACTATTTCCACCTATCCCTTTAGCCCAGATTGTGGGAAGCTGGCAGTAAACAGGCTTTACACACCGTGCTTCCTTTCACGCAGTGAAGATTGAGTACGTCCTCAATGCAGAGATCTAGGTCCTTGATCTTGTCTCCCGCGCTACTTTCGTCTGGCTTAGCCGAAGGCACAGAGGCCCCATTGTTTGCAAACGTTACGAAGGTAATCAGTAGGATTAGTGCAGTTTTCGGGGCGAGGATCGGCTGCACTCTGCTAGACCGGGACACAACACGGATGTCAAATTAAATTTAACGAGGGCGCCGAGGGGAGCCCTTCCCTGTGAAGGAAAACACTCAGCATCGGGCTGGTTCACGTGGAGAAGACGCGGGGACATGGAGGACGCCTGCCTCTCCAGGACCCGCCACGCCTGTGGCCGCCGAGCCTGTCCCGCTAGCCTGGCTTCTGCCCTCGGACACACTGGGCAAGTCATGGAAGGAGGTCGTTCTGCTCTGCGCTGTGGGAGCCACTGGCTTCGCAGGTGCTTGTTACGGTTTGTTTTAAGAGGGACGTTGATGGTTTAGAAACCCTGGAGAAGGTGTCTGGGACAAGAACAGTCCGGAACACATCTCGGGTGCGGGGGAGCGAAAGGCAGTAGGAATAGGGGGCTGGAGAGAGGAAGCCTCAGAAGTACGTGAGCGTGATGTGCAAACATCTGGAAGGAAGTTTATCCCGTGCAGGAGGGACTATTTATTGAGGTTGCTCAAGAGGGAAAAATTAGAATCTGCGGGCTGAGATTATGGGAAAGCAATTTGGCTTAACTCCGTATTTCTAGACGTGTGCTATACATACCACTGGGAGTAGAGGAGATTTTTTTTTCATTTTTAAAAACTTTATTTCGAAACAGTTGCAGATTTAAAGAAAGGTTGCAAAAAAATAGTACAGAGAATTGAGGTGTAGCCTTCAGCTGAACAGCTTTTATGAGATCATAGTACAGCGAGCAGAGCGGGAGGTCAGCACTGGTGCCGTGACTGAGCTACACCAGACCTTGTTCCCGTCTCCCCGGTTCTCACGCTAACAGCCTTCCTCTGACCCCGATTGAATCCAGCGTCCACACTGCACGGAGTTGTGCTTTTGTGGGCTCTTCCAGCCTGTGACACTTCCTCAGTGGCTCATGACCTTGACACTCTTAATGCATAGCAGTCAGTTATTTTGTAGAATGTCACTCAGTTTGGGTTGTCTAATGGTGTCCATGATTAGATGAAGGCCGTGCATTTTTGACACAAAGACTGCAGAGGTGACGTCACACCTCAGCGCGTCACGTCGGGGCTCCATGATGTCCGTTGTTACTGCCGACGTTGACCTTGTCACTCAGTGAAGATGATTTCATCCACTGTAAAGCTACTATCTTTCTCCTTGTGCTTGACAAGAACCTCGGAGGAGATGCTGGGAGACAGAGCCGGGATCCTGTTTCTCCTGAAACTTCCACCCATTGATTTTAGCGTCTGTTGGTAAATCTCATTGGAAATAACTTTCACTTCATGGTGATTGTGTGTTTTCCTCATTGCTTTTACATTTGTTAAGTAGAATTCACCTGAAAAGGGGACCACTGTCTCTTCTCCCTGTTATTTATTCACTTGTTTACATCATGGGCAGACTCACAAGAATTTATTTTATCCTCTGGGTTACAATCCAGTGCTGTCGCTGCTTGTTCTCTTGTCCAGGTCGTTCCAGCTTTGGCCATTGGGAGCTCCTTCGAGACGGCGCGCCTCTGCTTTGTAATGTGTCCTCATCCCTTTTTATTTTAAACTTCCTTATTTTGGGTGGCACAGAATGTCTCAGGCCCATTTTATGCTTTCCCTCTTCTGTGCCCGACCCGGCCGCTGTCCCTGGAGCCTGGGTTCCTTTCATGGAGGGTTAGACAGCAGTATCCACCTGCTAGGCGTAGTCTTGCTCGTACTGAGATGTCACCGTTGTCGGCAGACACAGCCGGAGAATGTGTGTTGGTATACGATGCGCTAGCACGTAGGTATTTGTGTCGTTTACACGTCATCGTACGTGCATCACACACATCCCTCTGCGCTTCTGCGTCTCCGTCTGGATGTGCAAACAGTGCATCGGTGCCACTACTTCCCGGTCCCATCCAGCACCACTGGCTTCTTTAATAGCCTCTCTCTTTCTTTGTTTTTGTTTTTGTTTTTAATGTCTACTTATTTACTTTGAGAGAGAGAAAGAAAACCTGCAGCGAAGGGGCAGAGAGAAGGAGAGAGAGGGAATCCCGAGCAGGCTCCGTGCCACCAGCACGCGGCACGGACCATGAGATCGTGACCTGAGCCAAAACTAAGAGTCAGAACCTCAACCACCTGAACCACCCAGGAGCCCTTCCCTTTCTTTATTTGTAACTTGCTTCTGCAGCAGAGAGAAACCTTGCCCTCATTGTTTACAATACGTTTACTTATTCAGTCTTAGGACGCCAATAAAATAGTGTCAAAATTGCTGACCCTGTGAGAACAGATTTGCTAACTGCAGTCAGTATTTGCATACAGTCCCCTCCCCTTTTTTTATCCTTAGACTTAAGAGTTTCTAGCCTAAATAGTATTTTCCAGAGTTACTGAGGATAGTTCTGTATTTCAGCGTGGCTACGGTCTTTGTTTATGAAATAGTTTCAGTTGTTATTATTTGTGTTTCGTTTGGGTCTTCTCTCTCTGGCATCCTGGTTGATTTAAGTCTGGTATTTTTGGGAACGTGAAACGTGACTGTGGTTCTAAGACTAGAGCTTCAGAGAACGTGCGTGAAGTACCCGCTCCCGCTTAACACCTGCCGTCCAGCATTCTTACCTTGTCCATCCGCTCTCTGTGGGGAACCAGTCTCCTTAGTTTCTGGCACATCCGCCCTGCATTCTTTTGTCTGGATGGGCAGACGGGTTTGTTTTCTTTTACCCCTTCTTTCTTACGTGAAGGGTAGCTTGCTTGCATATGTATGTGTGTATGTATAATTTTTTTTAACATTTACTTACTTTTGAGAGACAGAGCATGAGCAGGGGAGGGGCAGAGAGAGAGGGAGCAGACTCTACTCCAAAGCAGAGACAATTCGAAGCAGGCTCCAGGCTATGAGCTGTCAGCACAGAGCCTGACATGGGGTTCGAACCCATGGACCGGGAGATCACGACCTGAGCCCAAGTCGGGGGCTTCACCGACTGAGCCCCCCAGGCACCCCTTATTTCTGGACTTTTTATTCAGTCTCATTTGCCTGTTTGTCTATCACCAGCACAACCTGTTTGATGATAGAGGCTTTGTGGTATGATTCGTGTCCAGTGGGTTTAATTTTTTCATTTTTATGGATAAAAATATTAATGTAATGAATTTTTCCCTGATTACTGCTTTAAGTGCATCCCGTAGAGTCTGGTATGTTCCTCAGGGTTTTCTTGGCTATTCTTGCATGTTTGTTTTTCCATGTGACCTTTAGTATCCACTTGTGTAAGTCCATACGGTAATCTGTTGGTATTTTTACTGGCATTACATTGAATTTATCAATTAACTGTCATCTTTCAAATGTTAAGTCATCCTAACCTAGAATAGGAGATGCCTTTTCATTTGTTCATATCTACTTTTGTGTCTTTCAGGGATGTTTTGAGTTCTCCTGTAGACTATGTGCAGTTCTTATTAAACTTCTTCTGAAATGTTTAATCTTCTGTGTTGTAATTACTTAAAATGGAGTTTTCTCTAATATCTTATTATAGTATATTTGAAGGCCATTTTGTATGTTACTTTTGAGTCCTCATATTCAAAGGATGGTTTTAATGCTTGGGTTAGTTTTATCATTGATTCACTGGGGAGGCTTCCAAAGACACATTATGCTATCGTCTGCAAATAGAGATAATTTTACTTCCTTACCCATTCTTATGCCTCTGCATGATTTTTTTGTAACTATATAGGGTAACATAATACCTCTAGGGTAGGGCAGTGGTGAGCAGAAATGGAGATCGGGCATCCTTGCCTCCATTTTAGTGGAAATGCCGCCAGTCTTTTCACATTCGATAAGATACTGGCATTCGGAATAATGTATGTATATTTTATCATGTTAAGACTATAACTCTCAGGGCGCCTGGGTAGCTCAGTCTGTTAAGCATCTGACTTCTGCTCAGGTCACGATCTCACAGTCCGTGTGTTCAAGCCCCGTGTCAGGCTCTGTGCTGACAGCTCAGAGCCTGGAGCTGCTTCAGATTCTGTCTCCCTCTCCCTCTGCCCCTCCCCCACTTGCACTCTGTCTCTGTCTCTCTCTCTCTCTCTCTCTCAAAAATAAACAAACGTTAAAGAAAATTTAAAATATATAACTCTCAGTTTCTGTTTTCTGTGACTTTTATAAATGAGTTTTAAATTTTATCAAGGATTTTTTTAGCATCTCTTTAGATTTTTTTTCCTTAGGTTTATTAGTACAGTGAATGCTACTGAATTTCCTGATATTGAACCCAACTTTCATTTCTGGAAAAAAATCTACTTGGTCATGGTACATGGCTTCTTACTGTGGTGTTAGATTCTATTTGTTAATTTTTTTAAAATATAGTTTATTGTCACGTTGGTTTCCGTATAACACCCAGTGTTTGTTAATGTTTAATTGAATATTTCTGCATTGATATTCATGAGGGGTGCTGGTCTGTGATTTTCTTTCTTTGTTGCTTTTTATCTGGGGTGTCACTGTTAACACTTGCTTCATAAAAGAACCAGGAGCTTTCTCCAGCCCTGTGGGCACTCAGGAGAGTTTATGTGGAGCACTGGGAACTGGTGGTGAAGGTTCGGTCAAACCCCAGAAGCTGTGTGTCTGGTGCTTCCTGTGGGGTGTCTGCCCAGGAACCCGCTCTGTTTCTTCCCTGCAGCCACCTGTCCCCACGTCCCGGCTGCAGTGGGGCCAGCCTTGGTCATCTGAGTGTCCCGAGGAAGTCGTCCACGTCAGCTACGTTTTCAGGCCTGTTTGCATGGAGGTCTGCAAGGAAGTGTCTTAGGGGTTTGAAAATTTCTTTCATCGGTCACTTCCCCTGTGTCATTTCTTATTTTCTGTATTTGTGCTTTCTCACCTTTTTTCTTGACCAACTTAGCTGGTGGATTGTCCGTTTTGTCAACTACCACACCCCTCCCACACACAGAAAGACAAGACTTAGAGTTATTTATTATTTAGCTCCACTGTTCTTAATAGAAAACCTTTGCCTCATTAATCAGCTTTTCTTCCATTGTTTCTTTCCATGCATTTTCTTTTGGGATACTCTGTTCTTCTAGTTTTTATGAGCTAAGATTTGATTTATTCATTTTTTTCATTTTTATTGACAAAAATATTCATCTAGTGAATTTTTCTCTGATTACTGCTTTAACTGCATTCCGTGGATTCTGATACGTAGTGTTTTTTGTGTCGTTCCTTTTTAAAAAGTCCATATTTTTAGTTTGTGTTTCCCCTTTCACCTAAGAGTCAATAATAGGATTTTTAAATATCCACATGGAAGTACCTTTCTGTTTTGTTGTTGTTGTTAATGATGTATACTTACCTTGCGTTGTGATCACGAAGTATCATCTGCAGTGTTTCTACCTTATGGAAATTGTCAATGTTTTCCTTGTGACCTAATATACCGTCATTCGTGGTGAATGTGCTGTAGCTTCTTGAGACAGTGTACCTTCTGACTTATCAGGGTGTGGAGTTTGCTGCATGTGCACAAGATCTGCCTTGGTCGGTGGTGTTGCTGAGATCTGTGTCCTCACTTAGGTCTTGTGCGCTTGCTCTGTCGTGTACGGAGGCGGCGCAGTCAGTCCCCGTGTCGTCCCCTCACATCCAGTCGTCTCTGCTTCATAGAGGCGGTGGTTGTATTATCTGGCGCACAGATGTTCATGGGTGTTATGTCTTTGCTGTGGATGCAGCTTTTAACATTCAGTACGCCCTCTTGTGTTTACCTCTTTGGAACTTGAATTCTACTTGGTTTCCTTCTCTCTCTTTGTTTTATTTGCCTTTGTCCATCCTTTTAATTTTTGGCTTTCCGGATGACTTTATTTTAGGTGTCTCTCTTGCGTGCAGCATACAGCTGGGGCTTGTTCTGTGAGCCCAGTTAAAAACCGTTTTTCTTTTAATAGGGGAGTGTTTGAACCTGTTTTTATGTCCTGGGTAGCCTGTGTTATTAAACTGTTTATCGTCTCATTTATGTTTCTTTCTCATATTCTTTAACACACACCTGTTGCTTCCACATTACTGACCTGTACATTAATCAGAGTTTTTGCTCTTTTCTGCTTCCTTCATCTAACATTTTTCAGTTGAATCATTTCTGCTTCATCACTGTGTAATATTTGCACATCTGCCTTTCAGCTTAATTGCACCTTTATTTTGGTCTAAGATGTACATCTAAATATTTTAAAAGGTACCTCATAAATCCTTTCGCTGGAATCCCCCCAGTCATCACTAGATCGGTTAGAGCTTACCTTCACGTGGGCGGACTGGGGTGCTGCTGTCCAATACGTGCTAAGGCCCGGCTAAGGCCCGTGTCAGTCCACTCCCTCTGCGTCTTCTTAATCTGTGCCCGCGGGCCTCGAGGACTTTGTCCTCACCTTTGAAATCCCACAGTTCATTAGAACACGTCTCACAGTTGATTGCTTTGGGTCGTTTTTCCCAGGTGCCCTGTGAGACCTTTCACTTGAAGATGCAGGCCTTCTTCTGTGCTGGAAACTTCCTCAGTGTGAGATATTGGCTTCGCGGTACCGTTTTGTGTTCCTCTTATGGGAAGTCCGATTCTCGGGCGCCACCCTTCGTGTTCTCCCCTCCCCGCGTCCTGTCTCTCCTCAGGGTCTTTGTTACTTTTTGTTTGGAGTTTTTCTCCTTGGATTGTCTGTAGTTTATTCCTCATTTCTTTTTTTTTTTTTTTTAATTTTTTGATGTTTATTTATTTTGAGAGAGAGAGAGAGCTGGGGAGGGACAGAGAGAGAGAGAGAGAGAGAGAGAGAATCCCAAGCAGGCTCCATGCTGTCAGCGCAGAGCCTGACGTGGGGCTCAATCCCACGAACCGTGAGATCATGACCTGAGCCAAGATCAAGAGTGAGGCACTTAACCGACCGAGCCTCCCAGGCGCCCCTGTTCCTCATTTCCGAGATAGTTTTGTTTTCCTTTCATTATTTGATGCGTCTGCTCACCTCATACTCTCCCTGTTTTCGTCCTTTTCTGTTTTAATTTTACATTTCCGATTTAGGGTGGTTTTTCCTATCCTCAAATGTTTGAATATCTTTATGTTTTTAGGGTGTGAATTCCAGTTTTCTTTTGACTCGTGCTGGTTTTCGGGAGGAACTCTTCACGGTATTGAGTGTTTTTAAAAGCTTGCCAGTCTGACGGCGGCGGCCTCTCTGGTTGGTTTGGCCCAAGTGCAGGCGCCACGGCTGCTGTCACCTGGCTGGTTTTAGTGAGGACGCGCAGGGCGAATGAGTCCCACGATATTTCCTTTTTACTCGTAGGAACCTGCACTTCCTCTCTCTCTCTCTCTCTTTCTCTCTCTCTCTCAATCTCTCGTTAGCTTCACCACTCAGTTGCCAAAGGTGCTTCTGCCTTCCTTTTTCCTGTTTCCTTCCCCGGAAGCGAGAGCGTTGCCGACGCCTCTGTAAATGGTGTCCGTCCCCTCTGCCACGTGTGTGGGCCCTGAGCCCCTTCCCTGACCCAGGCTCTCTCCTCAGGCACTTTGTCGGTTTTTTGTGTTCGTACTGGACTTTCTCACCCCTTTGCCGGTGCCCGCCTGTGTCCTGCACCCCTGCCTTGGGCCCCCGCTCACCAGGGTCACGTCGCAGGTGCGGGTGTGAGCCCGGAGCTCCTGCTGGCTTCTCTCTGTCTCTCACCCTTTCTTCCGTGGCTCACGTTCTCTGGCTTCACATATGCCTGCAGTCTTGTGCAGGATGCGTAGTTTTGTTAGGGGAGCCATCGGGAAGTCGTGACTCGTAGCCGGCCTTGTCTTCCGCCTCCTGGAAGTCAAGGACTTACCCCGAGAGTCTTCTCAGCGGGTTAAGGGGGCTTGGAGTTCAACATTTTCCAGTTTAATCTCCGATGTCCACTTAACCTTTACGGCATGTTAGAGGTCAGTAAAACTAGCCCTCTAACCTCATGGTATAAGGTTTCCATATTGAATAAATCCACTGAGTTAAAGAAAAAGTCAAAATAGAAAGTACAAACAGGTAGTCGCGCAGACGACAGAAACGTGGTACAGACCACGGTGATGGTCTGCTAGAGGCCAGGAGGCCGAGGGAGCCGCGGTGGGAGGGCCGGTCCGCCGAGCGGGCGGGAGCTGGGCCGGCAGCAGGGCCAGGGGCCAAGGCCGGGCTTCACCGCCGTGCACAAGGGTCCTCTGGCTCGTCAGCTGAAAGCAGGGTGACGCTTCAGAGTGCTCAGTGTTGGGATTTTGAGAGTGAGTGAGTGTTTCCTTGAGCGTTAGAGAACTGCTTTAGCAGTTTACCTTCTTCGGTTCCTGGGGAGGCAGAAACCAAATGCTAACTTTCCCAAGGGTTATCAGTTACAGAGCACGTGGGCAGCTTGAAAATAAGTGCAATTAATTTGCTCCTCAGTGTCAGCAAGACAAAGCATCATTCACACGTGGGTTATTCATCTTGTATTAAGAAAGCATGTAACTCAAAACTAGGCAAAATGTGTGGAAGTGCGAAACGAGTTTCTGGCACAAAATTGATGGGTTTTGTATATTTTCAATATCAATAAACCAGTCGCAGTTGTTTAAAAGAGTCTTGACCAAAATTGTTGAAAATGGCCTCTCTCAATCTCTCAAGCTACATAAGCAGCAAACAGTGCTGGAAGTAATGAGGTTAAATGTAACTGATGGATCGTGTTCCGGAAAGACGGCGTCTGAAGTCACCTCCCCGACGCCCTGTGAACTTGCCTGAGTCCGTAGGTGTCTGTGTTTGCAGCTGTTCTCAGAGAGCCAATGCAGTTAGTGTCGTGTGCTCCAGGAGGCGCTCTGAGGTGTGTTTCTGAACACATTTCGTGTGTTTCAGAAGCGGTTGTGCAGGAGATTGGAAGCGGCCGGGCCGGCGCTGGGCTGCCCCCCGGTGACGGTGAGCACCCCCATGTCCTGGAGCGGCGAGGGGCCGCCAGACGGCGGCCAGTGGCGGCCACGCGCGGGGGTAGGTTCCCGTTCCCACCAAACCAGCTGTGACCCGTTTAAGTATTTTAATAAAAAGTGTAAATAATCACTGTTCTGATACATCTGCGGCTGTGATCTGTTACATAGACGCCTCAGAACGGTGGAAGGAGCCCGGCCCAGCCCTGCCCGAGGTGTGCTGCGGGAGACTCTGTAAGTGCGTTCACCTTCTCGCCGTGACGTAAAAGACAGACTTGTTCTTACATATTAGATCCATAAAACAAAGTTCATAAAAGCGGCAATTGCATTGCTAAGGAATGAGGGATGTAAATAAAAAGGTGCAGATTGATTTAAGCTTTTCTTGGCGTTTTGCTGGGGTGCAAACTGATTTGTTTCCAGCTTCAGCTTGGAAACAGAAATGAAAATACGCTTCAAATGTTTTCTAACACAGGGTTCAGGGAAGGGAACAGGCCGCTGGATACATTTAATAGAGACCATTTGAGGATGTCTTTGAGAAAAGCCCTGACCTTGTTTAATTATCCGAATAGGAATAGACAGTGTTTTCTCTTTTCCCTGCTTTAGCTCTGTCTCGTGTTCCCATAAACTTGAGAGAAACCACAGATTTCAGAGGGAGGAATGCAGTATTCACACCAGTGAATCTAAGTGAAGGAGGTCTAACGTGCCAGGCTCCCCGCCTGCCATGCTGGGCGGGATGTCGTCAGCTGCCCACTACCATGATACCTTTCTTATTGATTTTGGACTGACTCTAAGAACAAGTTAATGTGTCTTTGATAACCTCTGTAATTCTTGGGTTTTTTTAATTTAATTTTTAAATTATTTTTTAATGTGTTTTTTTTTTTTTTTTTTAAATTTCTGAGAGAGAGAGACAGCGTGAGCAGGGGAGGGTCAGAGAGAGAGGGAGACACAGAATCCGAAACAGACTCCAGGCTCTGAGCTGTCAGCACAGAGCCCGACGCGGGGCCTGAACCCACAAACCACGAGATCATGATCTGAGCTGAAGTCGGATGCTTAACCGACTGAGCCACCCAGGTGCCCCTAAATTTTAAATTTAGAATCTTAATATCACAATAAAATAGAATTGCATTTAATTGACACATAGAAATCGGGGAGAGAGAGAGAGAGTGTGTGTGTGTGTGTGTGTGTGTGTGTGTGTGTGTGTCTGTGTCTGTGTCTGTGTGTTTATTTCTTAGATTTCGCCCTACAGATTTTTAGAGAAACGTGTTGCTCTGTTTCTGATAAGCAAAAGATTGAGTTGGTAAGTTATAAGATTTTCGGTGGATTTAATGGTTTTGTGTTTGGTGAGGACCTAACTGCTGGTCATCGCCCGTGTGAACCTCTGCTCACCTGAAATCATTGGAGAAATAGAAACCGAGCTTAGTGTTTGACGTGCCCTGTGAAGGTGTGCTTTATGACTTGTTTTTTTTTTTTTTTTATGTTTGTTTATTTTCGAGAGGGAGAGACAGAGCGCGAGCAGGGGAGGGTCAGAGAGAGAGGGAGGCACAGAATCCAAAGCAGCTCCAGGCTCTGAGCTGTCAGTACAGAGCCCGACATGGGGCTCGAACCCACGAACCGGAAGATCGTGACCTGACCCAGAGTCAGACGATCAACCGACTGAGCCCCCAGGCGCCCCGCTGTTCGACTTTCTGTGGTCTTCTGGTCAGAATTCCCGCAGGCTGTGCCGTGTCCGTGGTGTGGTCCCTGAGCACGGGCGGCGCAGACCCAGCAGCTGGAGCTTACTGTGCTCTATAGGTGGGTTCCTGAACCAGCCACGGCCGGCCTGGGATACAGATCCGTCGTGTTTGCCTGGAGAAACACGGCCCCGTTGTGAGTAAGTTGTGTTAATGCTGCGGACTAACCGGGACCCTCCTTGTCCTCACCCCATTTCCATGGAGTGTATCTTTGGAAGCCCTCCCCCCCAACCCCGGCATCCATTGGGCAAATACTTGGAACGTACTCGGGATCCTTCTCTGAGAGGTGGTGCTCTGCTTGATGGCTTAAAGAAAAAAAAAATTGGCTCAAGCAGCTGATTGGATCATTTTAACTAATATTCTGTTTGAACAACAGTATCTGTTTGATTAGGATTTTTCCTTCCTTTGTAACTCCCCAAGCTTGCCTCTGTTATGTTTCATAGGAAATGAATCCGTGAGCAGAGAACCTATATTGATATGTAAATACATCATTTTTCCGTTAGTGCTCGATATTCTTTTCATCTAAATTTCAGAAACTGACTTTAAAAATTCAGTTTCCCTTTATCTGTAGTTATTCTCAATAAAATTTTACGCAGGCCTGGGTGATTTAATATTTACACCCACTGTTTCTAAAAGTCTTATGTAAATAAAGATTGAAATGTGAATTTGAAAAGTCACACCTCTTGATATTTGAACAGACTATAGCTGCGTATATCTTCTTTTTCTAATAATGTGGCTAGTTTCTCTCCTAAGCTTTTAAAATAATAAGACACTATTTTTGTACCCTGGAACACCAAAGGGTTCAGTGTTGAATAAAAAGCAAATAGTATTTTTAGAAACGCGAGACCCCAGGGAGCTGGGCTTACCAGGAAATCACCGACGGGCAGCAATTCCAAATTTCAGAAGACTTCATTAGACACACGGCTCTGTTCACAGACGTGCGCCCGGGCACACGCGTGTGCCCCGCCTGCACCGCTGTTCCCACAGTGGACCCGGGGTGGTGACCTTGGATCAGAGAGAAGCAGGGGTGCACCGGGGAGTCTGCGGGGCCCCAACAGGAAACTGGCGTGTGAGTCACCCCTTCTTTGCTGCTACCCCCGCCCCCGCCCCGTAACCTCCCTTGCGCCTGGTTTTCTGCCGTGGTTCTGACTCGCGGGGCCTCCCCTGATCGGCCGGCCCTGCCCCGAGTCCTCACGCAGCTGTCGCAGCTCCGTGCCGAGTTCCTGCTGTCCTTCTCCTGAGCTCCCCATTTTGAGCACAAATCATTTCTCACGAATGCAGGGACTTGGCCTCTCGGGTGTGCGGGGACTTTTCTGTTGACCTTCTCCGCCTTGTCGGCCGGGCCGGGCGGGCGGGCGGGCGGGCGGGTGCTCCTCCCTGTGGGTCTGTTCCGGCCGCCCCTGCAGCCATCGCCATTTGGGCCTTGCCGTGAGGCCCCTGCGGGCGTGCACGCTGTTCCCTAGAGGCACCTCCTCTTCGCCCTGCTTCGTCCTGCCCAGGTGACCGACGGCTGCAGTGAGAGCCGCCCCTGTCCTTGTGGGACGGGGCCTTCCGCCCTCCCCCAGGCCCCGTCCGGTGCCCGCGGCCGCCATCGCCGACGACCTCCTCCGTGGGCGGTTGCACGGCCTGGCCACGGCGCTTCCTGGCTCCCATCAGCTCAGCCCGCTGGGCACAGGGTCCACGGTGGCCGAGTGGGACGTGGAGGGCGCACTGTCCTTTGCAAATTCTAACCTGTTCAACGAAACCTAACGGGGCCGCAAAAGGTCTGTAAAGCAATCAAATGAAGGTACGTGGGGTGGGGGTGGGGGCGTCATCAGGCAAAAAACGGAAGGGAGAACAGATTTCCCTTGCAGTTGGGGTGGAGGTGCTGTGTCCCGGCCCCAGTTTTCCGAGTGGCGTCTGGTCTCTGTCACTCTAGCGCCCCGGCTCACCAGCAGGACACTTCAGGGTTCACTGGGTGTGCGTGGCGCTCAGCTGCCTGATTGTTCTCAGCTTGGCTCCCCACCTCTGCTCTGCTCCGTGTCGTGGAGCCTGCGTTTCCAGACTCCTCGGCTTCTGGTTTCTGACCCTGGACATGGGTGTGGGAGAGGGTGGGGTACAAGCCAGGGCACCTCTGTCCCCCCACCCCCAAGGCAGCCTCTCAGCCCTTCGCTCTGGGATGCCAGCTCCCAAGGCGGGCACGGGCTCCTGGGCTCCGTGCTCGTGCCGCTGCTCCCGGGCCCCTCGCCTGGGCCGCTGGGCTGTCTGCATGGGGGGGCGGGGGGTTGCTTGCCTTGCCTTCCCCGCGGGGCTTTTCCGCTCTTCTGTGGGCGGTTGAAGCCACATTAAATTCCCAGTGTGAAATACCTGCGTTCGTTTCTGAACTGGCCCCACCCGGGCTAACTGCCTAAGGAGCAGACCAGCCCTCTTGGAGGAAAAAACGATTGCAGTTTTAAAAGTGGGCCTCTGGGTCTTTGCTGCCCACCCCCAGGTTCAGGGCGTGCTTCATCGAGCGCGGGTAGAGTCTGCCCCCGCTCTGGCTCACCGGGGCCACGGGATGAGCCCGGGCATTAAACTGAAAGAGTCGGGCCTGTCACTGGTGGCGTTTGTTCTGTTCTCTGGGGTGAACTGGGTTTTAACACTTAAACTGGTAGCATATTGCTACATAGAAGCCGATGTGCAAAACGGGATGTTTTGGTTTTAAGGATCCCCCCGCACAAGTCGATTTCAGATAACAGCCCTGTTGGTTAGTGCTGAGAGCAGGTACTGGGGAAGTAGACCTAATAAGCCTCTGCTGGTCCTACGCTGACACGGTGACTGATAGTGTGACAGTGGGGGGGAGTAGGGGGCAGGCGGGGCGGAGCAGAAATAGAGTGCAGCGCCTGGGGCGTGTGGTCCAGCCTGTGGTCTGTGGTCTGGCTTCCGGCAGGAGCAGCCCAGTGTGATTATTCTGATTCTGAATGGATATGCTTGTTTTCTTTGTACTTTTTATCTCCAAAGGGGCGACCTTTAGAATATTTGTTTTATTTTATTTACCTGTCTGCCCTATTGGTGAGTGCCTCATCCATCCGTAACATCTCTAAATAGTGCGCGGAAACAGGAATGGGCCCAGGGCCTGGGGTGCAGAGGGCCTCCCTTCTCCTGGGCCTGTGTTGCGGCGGGAGGATGGCTGTGGCCACGCTTGGCGGTCCAGGCACCCAGCCGGGGACAAGGCCGAGATGAAACTGTAACGTTCTGACACCGAGGAAGGAAGATCGACGAGCAGCCGTTTGCTCTTTGTGTCCCGTCTCAGCACCAGCCAGCTCTGGTCAGTCCTGTATTCTTATATCCCGAGAGGAGAAAACACAATCAGGTGGGTTCAAAGGAAATTTCATGGATTATTCTGAGAGAATCAAATCACACGTGTGCATTTCCCCAGGTTTGCCAAGGATGCGAGAGCGTTTCGAACCTTGTGCATTCACGGGGAAGAACGGGGTCTGCCGGCGTTGGTGGGCAGGTGGGCTCCAGCGGTCACCGCGGCCCGCCCCTCCACCCGCTGCTCGTGGCTGGTCCGTGTGTGTTCACAGCCGTGTGCCAGCTTCATCCCCGCTCCCCGCACACACACGTGGGCGCAGCGACCAACTCGAGGCCAGCAGTGAGCGAGCGAGCGAGGGAGGGCGGTGACCCTATGGACACCACTCCCAGACGCCAGGAGAGTGTCAGGGCTCAGGCCTGGCGCTGAATTATTCAAACTGGAGGAACATGCCGCCGAGAGGAGAGTTTGGCCAAACTCAGCCAAGTGCAAATCCCAGAACAGACGAGTTTGGATAGACTTCTTACCAAATCTTCAGATTTAGCTTCTGACAGTAAATGTTTTCTCTAGCAAAATTGTTTTGTTTTTTAAACTATGTTATTGAGATCATTTCTAGGCTCTGAAGGAGCACGGAGCCTTTATATAGGAAAACCAAACAAACACTTCTTTCATATAAATAAAATAAGTTAAACTGTGAGGAGATGGTGAAATGGATTAAAAGCACTGTAAGGAAAATGTAATTTAGACTTGCTAGGAGCATGTTAGACTGCGCTAATGCAAACGTATCCACTTTCTGCTACAGATAAAAGCATAAATGCATAGTTAATGTGTAATAAGTGAAGAGAGAGATAAAACACAAGCAGGGCAGTAGATACAGATGGTGGCGGCAGTTACCAAGTCCCTACCTTTGTTGGGTTTGGTCCTGGGGGGAACCGGGGAACTGGGGAGGCTTGGGGGCAGGGATTCTCATGTCCAGAGGCAGATAGATGTGACTTTGGCCAGTGGAGGTGTGGGAGCTAGAATCTGGACCCCTGCCTAAAGTTCTGAGCCTGGAAGATCTGCTTATACCTTTAAGGGGATTAGAAATTAAAATACCAGGCCATACACGGGTGAGTGGCCCCAGGCTGGTTCTCTCCCAGCGGTACAAGAACCAAAAGCAGAGCATGAGCATAAAAAGATACACACTCTTGAGGTCCATTAAGGCCCTGGGTAGCGGCAAATGCAGAATCCCCCTGCAGGCACACAGATCGGAGAGAAGACCGTCTGCACTGAGGATGTCCCATCAGAACAACATGAGCGACATACATGGATCGACTACTGGGGGCGGGGCTTGGGGACACATCAGGAGTTATAGCAGGAGATACGTGCCTCCAAGACTCTGAGATCTAAAAGAACCTGAAGTTCACTATAACGGTAATTGTTTTAAATTTAAAAATGATTAAAGAAGAAATAGAGCAATAATGAAAGGAGAGTACCGTGAGAAAAAAGAATTGGAAGGTTAAAAAAAAACCCAACCTTCGAAAGTGAATGATATGGTCACTGAAGTGAGACGTAGTTAAAGAGAGAATTCGCGAACTAGGTCTATCTGGGGAAGTCATCCAAGGCACGGCACGAGATTATAGAGAGACGGAAAGTATACAAGTGGGAGTCAGAGTCTGAGGAAAGATAGGAAGCCCTGTCAGGAGATCTAGAAGGAAGGAGTTTAGAGAAAAGGAGGAAAGAAAAATGAAAAGACCCAACTTGAAAAGATCCATGGCTTTTGGACAGATAGTAGCTGAGAATTTTCCAGAATTGAAGGAGAGACATGTCTTGGAGCAAAAGAACAAGGTGGCGAGGATCACCTGCCACACGTCAGGACCCGTTACAGAGTGGGGAGGGCTCGGGCAGTGCTGGCCCAGTGATGGAGAAGTAGACCAGTGAGATAAAGTGCAGAGCTTTGAACTTGCATCCCTGGCAGCCGAATACAGTGTGGAGACAGTGTGGCAGGGCAGGGGGGTGACGAGACACGTGGCCGTCCGTATGAGGGTCAGCAGGAGCAGAGGGAGGCGGGGGGAGGTTAAAGACCCTAAGTGTCCAGACAGAATTATAAACTCCAACAACTCACGGGGAGAGGACTGGAATGTTTGGCTATGTACATAAGATGCGTCGCACGCCAAAACCCCTCCTCAGCGTTGAAGAAGATCCCATAACACGGGGAAGACATTGTGACATACGAGACAGAGAGTCGCAGGTAAATGGACAAAGTGTATGAATTGGCAGTTGAGAGAAGAGGAAACCCAGTTAGCCAGTAAATGTAAACAGATGTTAAGGAATTAAGAGTATCAAATTAAAGCATCAAATTAGCAAATAACGACAGCAACAAACCTCAGAAGTGTGGAGAAGGGTATGGGACGTCCTCTTCGGCAAGTCCATCTCCCCTGACTTCCTGACTTCAGTCCTGCCTGCTTACTCTTTCCCCCGGATTAAAAGGGATGTTTTCTCGAACTTGATCCCTGTAGAGATCATCAGTAGGAGACTGATTATGAACAGCGTTCCGAGTCACTCATTAGACGCGGACAGTGGAAGTGAAGGCAAGGGTGTGGGGTGAAAGGCTGTGCCCACCTCGTTGGAGGCCGTGCCCTTCGGCACAGTGACTGGAAGGGCAGATTCCTGCTGCGGGTGGCGGCGGGCATTCCCCGTGACCTGGGAGAGTCATTCCTGGGGGGACATCCTAACGGGTGCCCAAAGAAATGTGCACGAAATAGCTGCAGTAGCGTCATTTGCCTGGCAAACAGCCAGCAACAACGCCGCTGTCCAGGGGGACAGCAGGTAAATGAGCTTGGGTATGTTCATTCGCCGAAGTATCACAGTAAAAATGGCTGAGCTTAAGGAAACTACAGAAGGATGTGTGTAGAATGATGCCATCTAGATACAATCTTAAACTTGTAAAACATTGATATTAACGGAAAGAAGACATTCCTGAGAATGAGAAACTTTAAGTTCAGGATGACGAGTTCATTTCTCCTTCGGGACTGAGGGCTCAGGATGTGCAGGGTGTGCAGGTTGTATCTGTCATGCCCTGTCTCCCAGGTCATGTGGTGCTTCGTGAGGGCGTGGTCTGTTTGTGTCCGCATCTTTCTTGTCTTTCCGAAATCATGGTGGGTGGGTCTTGAACATGACCTGTCTGCACACCCGTCGTGGAAAACAGGACAGCAAGGACAGAAAGCTCTGTGGGCTGCTCAGGAGACGGGGAGGGGTCATGCTGTGGCCACAGACCTCTCGTTGGTGAAAACAGACACCAGGAGACCCCGGAATAGTGTCTCTGACACGCTCAGGGGACGCGCTGTGTGAACATGTGGGCCGGCTGCACGAAGCCCGAGGCCAACAGCGCAGCGGGATCACGGGAAATGCAGCTACTGAAACTGACCCAGAAGAGACAACACAAACAGACTGGTAACAGTGAAACAAATTGGGAAAGTTACCAGAAAGCTACCATCGCAGATGGCTTCATAGATTAAAAAAAAAAATCCTACATGAAGGGGCACATGCATGAGTTAACATTAGAAAAACTACTACATTGATCAAAGGAGAAAAACCAGTGATCATCTAAACAAATACAGACTCCAGATCCCACTGATGATAAAAACTCAGCAGACCGGAACTACAAGTGTTTACCCTGGGAAGGGCCAGGGTTTGTCACGCTTGGTGGAAGCATTTCCACTGATGGAGAGGGAAACACAAGTTTGCCTGCTGCCCCCACTTCTGCTTCGTGTGCCGCTCGCTCGCTCCTGACTACCCAGGGAGGCGTAATGCTTTCCTCTTTGACACCGTGAGAGGAGAAAAAAGATGCGATGGGGTAACGATTGGAAAGGAAAAGATACATTGTTATTTCCAGATGATACAGTTACCTGCACAGATGATCCAAGAGAAGCTACAGCTAAAGTGCTAGAACAAATGTTCATGACACTTGTTGGGTAGAAGATGAACATTCAGACGTAGGGTGGATGGATGGATAAAGAATCTGTAGACACACACCGTGGAATGTTATGTAGCCATAAAAAGGCATGAACTCCTGCCGTTTGCAAGGAGGAGCCTTGGGTGTTCTGCTGAGTGAGGTCAATCAGAGGGGGACTAATTAATACCGAATGGTCCCACTTACATATCAGATCTTTTATTTAAAAACAGGGGCACCTGGGTGGCTCAGTTAAGCGTCCGACTTCAGCTCAGGTCATGATCTCACAGTTCATGGGTTAGAGCCCCACGTCGGGCTCTGTGCTGACAGCTAGCTCAGAGCCTAGAGCCTGCTTCCGATTCTGTGTCTCCCTCTCTCTCTGACCCTCCCCAGCTCACACTGTCTCTCAGAATTAAATAAAAAAAGTTTAAAAAAAAAAAACAAAACGTGGCTCCTAGATACTGAGAGCAGGTTGGTGGATGCCCAGGGTAGTGAGGTGGAGAAATGGACGAAAGGAATCAAAAGGTAAAATGAAAATAAAAATGCTCAAAGACCACAGGAGGTCTTTGAAGTCTTTAAAGTCCTCAGACCCCTCACAGGGCAGCCTGCTTGAGACCTCCGTGACCCCTCCAGGGGCCAGTTGCCCTTTCGCTAGACCCCATATCTGTGAGTTTGAGATGGAATAATTTTAGGTAAAAGAACCACCTGAGAGCTGGAGTTTGGAGAGCCTGTCCTTCGAGCCTGCTGCTGAAGTCCAGGAAAGCTGTGTGTATAGTTTGTGTTTTAGTTTTAAACTCAAGGCTTTCCCTAGAACGTACCTTCCTCTATATTCCCTACTTTTAAAACTGCCCATTTATCTTGAGCTGAACAGCATTCGTCTGTGATTCCCCTCAGCCTTGTGCACCGGGGAGGGGCTCCTCTGGAGATGAGGCCCAAGGTGGTGGGTACGCTTGGTGGGAGCTTGGGTGGAGGGAGACAGAGAGAAACTCTTAGCGGTAACAATTAAGAAACAAGTCACACTCCTGTTCCTTCCTCGGGATGTGAGAAGCAGTGAGCCCTTGGATGACTAGAACAGAACAAGAACTTCTTAAAGAGTAAAATATGTTACACCCCAAGGAGGTGGTGATGACGTGCATTAAAAGGCAAGTTAGCACTTTAAGAAACATGACTTAGGCTTCCTAACGTCTGGATCTGAGTTACCGTCCAATATCCTTTAAATTCAACCTGAAGGGCACTGAGTATCCTTCAGTATGTCAATAGGGTAGGTCTACCAGCGACAGATTTTCTGTTTATCTGGGGATGTTTTCATAGCCCCGTCATTTCCGGAGGATAGTTTGGTTGGATATAGAATTCTTGATTGCTGGTCTTTCAGCACTTTGAATACACACCGTATGTGACTGTAACAGCCAGCTGTTAGCCTTCTGAGGGCCCCTCTCCCTCTCCCTCTGCCTTCAGGGCGATTTGTGCTTTGACAGTTATCCTGCCGTGTCCAGGTCCCGGCATCTTGGGGTCTGAGGCCCTTTAAATCCCAGCATCAGAACGAACAAAAGCTCTCTTCCAAAAACCTCTCTCTCTCGGTGGAAATAAGTTGGGTTGTATTTTATCAAAAGTGGTGTATTCCCCATGTCTCCTAAGATCACTTTTCAGTCCTGATCAGGCCCCAAGGCATGGTCAGTCCGCGCGGGACTCCCAGGTGGAGCACGGCCCCTTCCTCCCACCTGGGTCACGTGGAGACAGAGCGCAGACCTCCCGTCAGCCACTGGGCGTGTGGAGGGTGACAACCGGGACCTTGCCTCTAGATCGGCATTGGGACGGGCTCCCCTTTGGGTGTCCCTGTGGCTCTGTGCTCCAAGAGGGACATTGACCAAGTGGAAGGAGCTGAGGAGAGGGAATGGAGTGAGGCAGGAGCTCTGAGCGTTGGCAGAAGGCTTACAGGAGCAGTTTCTGTGTTTAGGATCTGGACTTGGTCTTCATATTGACGTGGCCCCATCTACCTCGTTGTCCCGAGTCTTGGCCATTCTGCCTCCAACACGTCTTCAGATAACCCCATCCGACGGGGAGGGTGGGGCTGGGGGCTGGACGGAGACCTCTCAGTGACAAGCTTCTTTAAAAAAAAAATAGGGTATTTGAGCCACACGGTGGTAGTGCTATTGGCAGCAGAGATGAAGATGATGATGATGATGATGATGAAGAATTAAAGAGCATGATCCAGGCCCCTCACCCCTGGCCCGTCCCACTGTCCCTCCCTCGAGAGAGGCCCCATCTTCCCTGGAGCCTCGGCTCCTGGCCCATCCACTGCACTCCCTCCCCGACAGCAGCTCGGAGTGAGCTTCCCAGGCTCTGCGCGAGCCCATCTCTGCCACTCCCCATGCCTGGGGCGGTGCCTCCTCTCCGGGCTCCTGCTGCTGAGGGGCTCAGGACAAGAGCTTCCTGGTGGAGAAGTTGGGGACACGCTCTGTCCTTTCCCCACCTTTTGGGGAGTTGATGGGTAGTAGGTGATTAAAGAGCCCACGGACCACAGTAAAGACTCTTTACAAAGGGGTGCCTGTATACGTGCGTTTTGGAGGCTGTTTTGGGAAACAGAGGCCTGTGGAATAAATTCAGCACCTATACTCACCAGAGCCTTTCACAGGCTGGGCACAGCCTGGCATTCCAGACAGATGCCCTGTCCCTGTCTGTGTGTGCTGTGAACCCTGGCTTCAGTCATCACAGACAGCTTCCCTGGTTCTGGAACATTCTTTTTTTTTTTTTAATTTTTAATATTTAGTTTTGGGGGGGAGGGAGGGCAAGTGAGGGAGGGGCAGAGAGAGAGGGAGGCACAGAATCCCAAATAGGCTCCAGGCTCTGAACTGTCAGCAGAGAGCCTGATGCGGGGCTGGAACTCGGGGACCACGAGATCATGACCTGAACCCAAGTTGGATGCTTCACCGACTGTGTCACCCGGGTGCCCCTGGTTCTGGAACGTTCTGACCTGCCGTTCTTACTGCCAGGGAGCCCTCTCACCTTGTAAGAGTGTATTCTGCCTTCTTAATCCACTCAAAATACCTGTCCTGTGCAAAGCCTGCCCTGACCGCTCCTCAGGCAGAATCTGATATCTCCAGAGCATCTTTCTCCAGTCTGCCAGAACGATCCATCCTTGAAACATGCTCACAACCTGGATGCCACCCCCTCTGCCGCCCCCCCCCCACCACTGTGTGCTAGTCCCAGGTCTTTCATGTTGGGTCCCCGTGGCTCAGGGCAATGCCCGCCTTCTAGGAAATGAGCACCATCATGGACCAGACCACCCTGTGCCCTCCACTGCCTGGCCCAACCCACCCTTCCTGCCTCCGCCCGCCCAGGGAGCCCACTGGCATCGTGACGTGGTCTTGGAGAGCAGGGCTCCCCTGCGAGCTGCTGCCATTGGGCCACGGATCCACACTGCTCTCTGCTGGGATGGTGGCCAACTGGGACGAAGGTTTCCAGACTCTGGACAAGGCCTCTCATTTCACTGTGGCACAGGGGCAGGCCGCCTGCCCGCCCCTAGCCGTCTGGTCCTTCCCAGTTATTGCTGTCGGCAGAGGTGGGGAGGCGTGAGGTAGGGTGGGCAGCAGCCCTGGGCTGTTACCAGCTGGGGCTCCTGCCAGAGCCTGGGACCCCTGGCAGAGCCACTGCAGCGCCCCTGAGTTGGGCCTATTCAGTGTTTAGTCAGCAGTTTAAAAACTTGTATTTTACGGGGCGCCTGGGTGGCTCAGTCCATTGAGCGTCTCACTCTTGACTTTGGCTCAGGCCTTGATCTCACGGTTTATGAGTTTGAGCCCCGCGTCGGGCTCCACACTGACAGTGCAGAGCCTGCTTCCGACCCTCTGTCTCCCTCTCCCTCTGCCCTTCCCCGGCTCGCGCTCTTGTAGCTCGCTCTCAAGTAAATAAACATTAAAAAAACTAATTCTATTTTGTGAATATATAAATTATATTTTCAGTCTGTTTTCCTTCAAAAGCATGGTAGGAGAGAAGAAAACTAATGTTTATTTGAGAAAATTCTATGTAACAGGCACCATAGGAAGTGCTTTAAAAATGTTTCATTATATGTTCCCAATACTGTGTAAATGAAGACTCGCCTCAGAAAGAAAACATTCGTACAAGTGCGCGCCCTTCCGTTGTCAGCGCGGTGCTTAGTGTTGGTGCACAGACAGCCGCGGTAATTACTTCCCACGGTGTGCTTTTGTGTCATTGTAGGGACATCTTAACCACACGGAGAACTATTAGAAGGTGCAAGCGAGAAGGTTCCGGTCTGGGGCTGAGCCGTCCGCGTGCCAGCGAGCGTCGTGTCCTGACGGACGTGGGCGCCCCCTGTTCACACTGCTGCCCGGTGTCCTCTCGTTGCGGTGACCCCGTGCCCGCCGCGCCAGAGCCAGGAGGACCCCGTGCCCCCCGAGGAGCCTTCCCACTGCCGTTACCTGCCGCCGCCTCCTTTCACACGTGTCCTTTGCATCATTTCAAAGTTAAAAAAAAATTGGGTGCCGGATTCCCTGTGAGGCCCGAGAGCCCCTGGCGTCGGGAGCCTCGCCCGGGCTCCGCCGACACACTTCCAGTGTGGCCGTGTCCGGGGCTGCTCGTGCTCCTTTTTTAGCTGAAAGACTTATTTTTATATTTAAAATGCTTTATTATCTTAAACTGAATTTTATTAAATGCTGGTATCCAATCTGTTCCGTGTAATTCCCCAACCAAAGTTAGCCGGCACAGGGCCTCTTTTATATTAAAGTGGAATTTTCTCATTTCTCTCGGGTTTTCAGTGCATCGTGTGAGTGTGCAGACTGGCTCGTTGTCCCCGGGTCTGAAGGCCTCCCCAGATGCCCTTGTACTTGACAGACAAGGTCCCGGTGACACCGCTGGGTTACAGGACGGCTCTCGGCTCTTCGCCCTCCCAGAGCCCGAGTGGGGACAGCGTGGCTGCGCCCTCGGTTTTCACCGCGTCCCCCCGCGGGCCGTGTTGTCTGCCAGCACGCGTCCCTAGCACGGACGTTCTGAAGAGGGGTCCGCAGTCCCGTGGAGGGACTCGGTGTCGCACCGAAGGGCAGAAGGAGACCGGGCGCCGGGTGTCAGTACCCGCCGTGGCGGGGACCACCCACAGCCTCAGGGCACCGCTGTGTTCTGGCGAAGGGATCCGACTCTTCTGCCCCCGGCGTCTTGGGAGGTCGCCAGTCATTCGGCGCTGGGTCGGGTCACGGACGCGCCTGAGCCGAGACCGCAGTCCTCGCCGAACAGCCACGGCCGAGAGCCGTGAGGCTGAGATTTGTGGCCTTAGAATCCGTGCTTCTGAGGCGCGTCCCTGTGCTGCTCTCCGGAATGAGGCACGTCTTCGCTCGGGGGCAACACGGGAGTCCTGGGGTCCTTAGATTCACACTGGCGGTGGGTGGGCTCCACCTTCCCCCAGCTTCGAGGGGACAGGAGGTGGCCACATGGGTACTCATTGTTTTGGGTCGTTGCTGCACCCCCACGTCGCCCGGGCAATGTCAATCGAAAGCGTTTCCTGTGGAGACCAGGGCCCGCGCGCCCCCTGCCCGGTGGAGGGCAGCCCCGTTTAGAGCCAGACACGCCGGGTGCGGGTCTCCCGTCCCCCACGGCGTCTGGCCGCGTGAGCGGTCAGTGTCCCGCAGCCTCGTCCTCCCGTCCGTCTGTGAGGGGGCCGGTGGGGGCGTGAGGCACAGGCGTGCCCAGGCGGCAGTGGTGACCGCACGGTGCCCGTCCTCGTGCTCACTGCACAGCCCTCGGGCCCCAGAGAGGCCGTCTTCTCTGGAACAGCAGAAGGGCGAGCGCTCAGAGCGGCAGTGAGAATGACGAGCGCCGGGTGGTGCCGGATGGGCACTTGTGTCCTGAATCCCTGCAGATCTGAGATGGTGGACAGAGGGCGCAGCGCGGGAAAGCCCGTCGGCCGGGCGCCCCGCTCGTGCCACAGAGCGGGATGCTGTGGGGTCAGGGCCGTCCTCGTCCCCAGCCTGGCCTCCGGCCTCGCCCTCCGCTCCGAGTGGCCCCAGCCCTGCCCCTGCCCAGTCTGCTTCGTTTGGGGCCCCACAGCCTGTGAAGTGTTCGGGGGGGGGGGCTTTGCTCCTTCCTGCCGCTTCATGATTATACCGGTAACGCTTGCCCGTCGTACAGGAAGGTGGGGAGCGGGGACGGGAACCCAGAGCCGCTCCCCCCAGGTGGCCGCTCTGGGCCTGCTGGACGCAGGCTTCCCTTCGCGGCTAACCGTGTGCCGCGTGGGGGCCGCTGTCCCCATCCCTGCAGGAGCACATCCTTGCGAAGGTAACAGGGCGCTCCGTCCGGGAACGCTCAGGCTGCTGTCATGACAGCTGGACACTCGTGTGCCCGTCCTGTGGGGGCAGGTTGTTTTTAGAGCCTGGAGGTAAGTGTCGGGAGGTCTTTCTGATCTTTGCAAAATGAAGCTCGGGCCAGGATGTCCGGCTTGATGGGCCCGGGGCAAGGCCACTCGGCCTGCTGGGGTTCCATGGAAGAGCTCCCAGCGCGGCCTGCGCCTCGCCGCGGCCGCCCACCTGGCTGCCCCCCTCCGGCCATGCCCCCCCGCCACCCACTGCCAGTCAGCACCCCCCCGGCCACCCCCCGCTGGTCAGCACCCCCCGGCCACCCCCCGCTGGTCAGCACCCCCCG
>NW_024080899.1:989609-1024139 GCF_003009895.1 Hyaena hyaena
CCCCCCGCCAGTCCCCCAAAGGTCAGCACCGCGGATACTGAAGCACATTAGCTAATAGGCAAAACCCACACGGATCCCACTAGACCAGGGTTTGACACACCATGAGGAGCATGAAACGTGGTTATCCCTTTAGACCGCTTGTCTTTGTTTTCTTGTCAGACGGGAAGGGAGAGACTCCCTTACACCCGAGGGAGCAGGCTGGGCCTTTGTGTGTGTGTATTTCCCTTAGATACATTTTCAGATTATTCCTTAATCACTATCTGTCATTGTTTGTGTTTTGTGTGGGGACAAAAATACCAACACAAACCTCTTATCATGTCACAAAATAAGTTTATAGTTGGCTTCTAAACCAACAAATTATAAAACTTTCAGAAAATTCAAAAGCAAGGTAAATGGGTAACAGAGATAGTAACATCATTTGAAATGCCTTGCCTCCTTTTAAAATACAGTTTATTTATAAATTTCATTCTAAAACATTTAAGATTGTACATCAAATCCATACTTATTACAGAAGAAAACCAAAGCTATAGATAAAATGAAATACAAATATAAAAGTCTCCCAGAGAATCCCATGATCCCCATCCCATTAGTGACGTTAGCATTTCCATGAGTATCTTCCTACAACCTTCTTCCATAAACATACGTGCCCACAGGCGCATACTTTTGATGCAGACATCATGTCCATCTTTTCATGTCCGTAAATGTGTACTGAGTCATCTCCCTAACTGGCTGCATAATGTCCCATTGGGTGGGAACACCACAGTGCCTTTGTCCAGTCCCTCTGTCTTGCGTGCGTAAGTTCTTTTCATTCATTCATCCATTTACTCATTCACTTATCTACTTGCTGTTACACAAATTGCTGGATAACCATTCTCACACATTTTTATAGTTTTCCATTTATATGCATAAGAGAACATTCTACAAGTTGAAGTCGTGGGTCAGAGGGCACGTCCTGCTTTTCTGCCCTCTAGAAAGTTGGTCCCAAGAACCCACTTCCCTTCCCTTTGACCAATACTACGTAGAACCTACTGTTTTGTTTTTGAATGTGGAACGTATGCGCAGGCCCGCAAGTCGGCAGAGAAGCAGTACAAGGGACCCCCTCGCCCCTCCATCCCCAGCAGAGGTCAGCCCGTGGCCCGCTCTGCCCGCCGCCCCTTCCCCCCCAACCCCAGCACCGACCAGAAGCAGGCGCCAGGTCCCAGGTGTCTGTTGACCTGTAGTGACTTCGGTGCGGCCCCCCCCCCCCCCCCCCCCACCAGGAACGGTTAAAGCACAAGCCACACAGCGACCGTTACTCCTCACACAAATTAGGAAATCTCTAGTCTCCGGTTACATTTCTGCATGCTTTATCAATTTTCTTAAATGACTGTTTTTATTTTGTCTGTTCTTTTATGAATTGTCCCAATTGGGATCCGAATAAGGTCTGCACATCTGACCGGTTGATGAGCTCTGTGTCTTCTGATCGAGGATCTCCCTCCCTTTGCTCCCCTGGGACGGTATTTTCAAGAAACTGGTTGGTGTGTAGAGTTTGTGTGGAGATTTTGCCGATTGTATCTCGTGTTTTCCCAGCTCCTCTGACCTCTCTGTCTCCTTTCAGTTAGTAGTTGGTCCCAAAGCTTTGATTTTGTTTTTTTGATTTTTTGTTTCTTGTTTTTTTTTTTTTAATGTTTATTCATTTTTGAGAAACAGAGTATGAGTGGGGGGTGGGCAGAGAGAGAGACAGACAGAATCTGAAGCAGCTCCATCCAGGCCTGAGCTGTCAGCACAGAGCCCGATACAGGGCTTGAACCCATGAACTGTGAGATCGTGACCTGAGCCAAAGTTGGATGCTAACCGACTGAGCCACCCAGGCGCCCCACAGAATTTCTTTCTTGACCTTCCCTTTCTGATCATTGTCCTGCTTTCCATTTAGTGGCCGTGTACATATCTTCTTTTGTGAACTTCCTATCTTTGCCCATTTTTCTATTGGGGCCCGTGTCTGTTATTTATTTTTAAGAATTATTTATATACTAAGGCTAGTAACTCTGTTTTTCTCTCATATGTTACAAATACTTTTCCTACTTTATAATTTTTCCGTTTCTTTTCAGTGATGCTTATGGTACCATTTGCTTCACAGAAGACTTAATGGTCATATCCGTCAGCCTCTTTTTCTCTGGTTTTTATCCTGAGAATCATTCAGGAAACGCCTTCATCTCTTCCAAATTCTGTATACTATCTGAATTGATACGCAACCATGTATCTACAACTTTGCATGACTCTTCTATCATTCGTAACATTTAAAACTTTGCTCTAGCTAAAAATTTGATGTGGGGGTGGGGGCAAAGGCTGATGTATCTAGCTTGATTTCTTCCCTGATACTAACCAGTTATTCTAACCACATTTTCCTCCACTGATTGTAAACGCCGTCTCTACCATGTGTGGGGTTGCTTCCGTGCTTTCTCTTCCGTTCTTTGATCTTTCTCATCTGCTGGCTGTGGCATTGTGTGTGCGTGTGTGCACACGTGGGGGGGGAGGGTAGGGGGAGGGTGCATGCGTGTGTGGCTTGCGTTATTGAAACATCGCGCATGCAGAAAGGTGACAAAGGCAGCGTCCGGGCCTGGTTCCCGTTCTGGTGGGGACGGGCTGCTTCTCCGTCACCCTGTCATTTGTTGGAATGATGCTGGCTCTTCTCACCTGCTTGTTCATCTAAACTGACTTCACAATCATTTTGTCAGATTTCAGAAATAAAAGCCACATGAGACACCAGTTGGATTTCTGCTGCATTTACTATTAATTGCAGGGTAAGCAGCCGTTTTCCAGTATTGAGACTTGCACTCAGACATGGCCACGTACCACGATCAACACACTTAGGTGTGGAAGCGCTTCCCTTTCTTCCTGTTCCTGGATTTTGTTTTGTTAGCACAGACCCCTACGTATCTTTTTTTTTTTTTTTTATTACATTTTCTGATTGTTACTGTTTTACCAGATCATTTCCTGGAAACTTGCTGTTTAAAACTGAAGAGTGAAGTGTTTTTTTCCCCACATGCAATGGGAAGGGAACATTGTACTGAATGATCATTTTCAACAATCCCAAACCCTTTGAGGAAGTGAGTATCCTCACTGTACTAATAAGGACAGCGGCTGAGCAAGGCTTGGTCACTCATCCACGGCCAGACCGTGGTCCGAACCCGGCCCCTCTCCTGCTCGTCAGGGGTGGGAAGGTCTTGTTCAGATGCAGACACCGGGTCTGGGGAGGGTCCCTGAATTCTGCATTTCCGTAAGCTCCCGGGAGATGCCGACCGCCATGTTCTGGAAATCTGGGCCTGCCTGAGTCGTTTAGGCTGTGGTGTGGGAGCTTTGGGGCAGACAGCTCCTCGGTTCTATGTGGAAAGCATCTCCAGTTTTCTGGAATAATTTGAATCGTGTCCTTTGCCGGACTCGCCGGCCCTCAAGCCCACTGCTGGAAGTAGTGGTGTCGGCTGGATCGCTGGATCTCAGGGTCTGGGGTAGGAGCCTGCCTGGGACTCCCCTGTTTCTCCCAACTCTGACCCTGTGCCTCGGTTTCCCCATCTGGAAAATGAAGCTAACAACAGCGTCCACTATCTAACTCGCAGTGGGCAGTGAGCGATGGAATGATGTATTAGGTGCTTTGAATAGGGCCTGGCAATAGTGACCGTGATTCCACATACGTGCCCGGGGCCCTGGAGCCCAATGCCCCAGGTCCCCGGATGTCAGTGCCAGAGCTGAAAAGCCTCGCTGTCTCCGCCTTCGACATTGACCCTGTTGTGAAGGCCCCTCCGCCACAGTGGCAGGCTGCATGGAGAGTGCTGTTCCAGACCTCATCCCAGGGCCAGTGGCCAGCTCACCACCAGGCTCGTGACTTCTGTGCGCATTTTAGAGCACCTTTAGAAACGTCTGGCCCGTCAGTTCCTTGCCGATACGTATGCATATCTGGTGAGGATGGTCAGCCAGCCACCTCACACCATCGCCTCAGCAGCCTGGCAGGAAGGCAGGGCCATCTGCCACGAACCCAGTAGGACACAGAGGGGCAGGCGGGGAGTTGCTCAGCGGGGACAGGGTTTCAGTTGGAGAAGAGAACACGGTTCTGGAAATGGATGGAGGTGAAGGTGGCCCAGCAGGGTGAACATGCTTAATGCCACTGAAATGTACACTTAAAAACAGTCCAATTTATGTCTTGTGTATTTCACCACAATAAAAAAATCAAATCCAATCAACACTTGACGATGATTCAGTCTTTTCCTTCTCTGTGAGCAATGGAGTTTTCCTCTCTCCCGTGAGTCATTGGCTGTGGATGCTACAAACCCCAATCACTTACTTTCCACTTCCTCTTCTTCCTCTGCCTGCTGTAGGCCCTGGGGTGCTCCGGGGACTGGACTAGCGCCCGTCCTCAGTCCTACGGGCAAACGTTCGGAGAGCTGGGGATGACTTCTCGATCCCCATGTTTGGGGACACACAGCCCTGACAGGGGTTTGGACGGGCGCCACTCCACCTGGCCGCGCTGAGACGTCTTGCAGGGGTTACGGAGGGAGGCCAGCTGGATGGCAGGGGCCGTGGCAGTGACCCAGTGACGCCCGGGAAGACTTCATTTAGTTAGTCGTGCTGCAGGGGAGGGTCACAGGCAGTGGCAGCGGCGTGGGTCATGTCCTTTCCCTCCATGACATGCAGGGATGGCACAGGGCACAGCTGATCAAATCAAGACAAAAAGGAAGATCCACTCGGGAGCTCTGAGCTCCGTGCACATTTCTCCCAGAAAGGAGTCTTCCTCAGGCGCCTAATGTTTCATCTTAGACCCGTCCCCCCCCAACCCCCCACCGGGCCCCACCGCTGGTGTCGAATGTAAGTAACCGTCTGGGTCAAGATCTGAGCAGGACGCCCTCTGGGTGAGCACAAGGAAAGGGGCTGCTCAGCATCTGGTCCGATGCAAGCTCCTTAGTTCCCAGCCCCGCTGCGGACAAGCGGCTTCACGTCCAGTGGGGCCCGGACGGCACGTCGGCCTGGTGTGCCGGCCACTTCTGAGCAGCTGGAAGGCTGGGCGGGTCGGGTGGAGGCCGTGTACGGGTTTCCTGACCAATCAGGGGCGTCGGGGGACAGGTGACTGGGTCCCTCTGTGGGGACTGATGGGGCAGGATGCAGAGGGTGGGTTTGCCCTGCCCCCTCTTGTGGACTCAGCTGGGGGTTCTTCCCGCCCACCCCTCTGGTGCCCTGTACTCTGGGCCTGCGTCCCACCCTCTTGTGCCCTGCACTCCGGGCCTGCACCCCACCCTCTGGTGCCCTGCGCACCGGGCCTGCGCCCCACCCTCTGGTGCCCTGCGCTCCGGGCCTGCGCCCCACCCTCTGGTGCCCTACGCTCCAGGCCTGCGCCCCACCCTCTCGTGCCCTGCACTCCGGGCCTGCACCCCACCCTCTGGTGCCCTGCGCACCGGGCCTGCGCCCCACCCTCTGGTGCCCTGCGCTCTGGGCCTGCGTCTCCTCACAGAGCAGCAGCGCAGGTGCGGTGCCTGGTGTCTCCGTGATAAACATTTGCTGTGCTTACCCGCATTCCTGTGGTTCTCCGTGCCCCCCTTCCTTCATCCCGGTAGACAGGAGAGAGAGGGGAGCTTTGGAGGCGCGGGGGCAGCCTTTCTTCCAGTACAGGAGCCCCAGCACTCGGAATGGCCTGCTTAGGCTAGTGAGGGTTAATTGTACACTTACAAAATACGGTCGCTTTGTAGGTGAAATTCAGGGCAGAAAACAACAGGTAAGTTGTTTACTGATGTCTAAACGTACTTACATCAAAATAAGTACACAGATATAAACTTACATCACATTTAGTTATGGCCTCTATAAAAAGGAATAAAATTGGGGCTCAGTCAGTGGAGTGTCCGACCCTTGATCTTGGCTCAGGTCCTGAACTCACGGTTCACGAGTCCGAGCCCCACGTCAGACTGTACTGACAGCGCGGAGCCAGCTTCGGATTCTGTGTCTCAACTCTCTCTCTGTCCCTCTCCCTTGCTTGCGTGCTTTCTCTCAAAATAAATAAATAAACTTGAATAAAATTACAGGAAAAGATGTAGCGTCAACCATAAGCATATATATCAATTAAAGTGATCTTTTTGGTCATTCTTCTGGTGAGGCCCCTTACTGGTGTTTCACGAAAGCCAGTTCAGTGATGATCTAAATCTCTTAAGTTTTAAAAACACTCTTGACAGGCCCTTAATAATGAACTTGAATTAGCACAAGAAACGCACCTCTGGGGTCATCAGTGCCTTTTCTAGTCCCTGAAAGTTGTCAGTCATGGAAAAGGATGTGTGTGGCCATTTGCGCCTCTCCTTTGGAGATGTTCAAGTCCTTGGCCCGTTTTTAAATACAGTTATTAGCTTTTGTGCTGTTGAGTTCCAGGAGTTCCTTATATATTTTTGAAATTAACCTCTTACGAGACAGATGGTTTGCAGATGCTTTCTGCCGTTCTGCAGGACGCCTCGCCGATGGCCTCCTTTGCCGGGCAGGAGCCTCTTAGTTTCACAGGTCACCCCGCGTTTATGTCTCTTCCACTGCCTGTGCTTTCTGTGCCACGTCTCATCACGACCAGAATCAATGTCATGATGCTTTTCCTCTGTGTTCTCTTGCAGGAGTTCGAACTTCAGGTCTTACCTGTGGGTGTTCAGTCTGCTTGGGGTGGGTTTCTGCGTGTGGTCTATGCTCTTTCATTGTTGGGTGCATGGCTGTCAGGTTTCCCAGCACCACTTGCTGCACAGACTTTCCCCCTTGTGTGTTCTTGGCACTTTGTTGAGCATCACTTGACTGTATATGTGTTTGTTTCTGGCTCTCTATTCTGTTCCGCTGGTTCATACATGTCTTTATACCAGTGTATATTTTTTCGGTTACTGTCGCCTTATACTGTATTTCGAAGTCAGGAAGTCTGATGGCTTCAGTAGGTACATGAAAAGATTCCCAAGGTCGCTCGTCATCAGGGAAGCACAGACCCAAACCACAGCGGGGCACCACCTCCCGCCTGCTGGGATGGCCGTTGCTAAAAAACCAAGAGGCAAAAGGGATGGTGGAGAGTGTGTGGAGAGATCGGAGCCCTCCTGTACTGTTGGTGGGAACGCAGACTGACGCAGCTGCTGTGGAAAACCGTGCGGAGGTTTCTCAGAAAAGGAAAAATACAGCTACCACATGATCTGGCAGCTCCAATTCTGGGTATAGACCCAGAGGAGTTGAAACAAGGAGGTTGGAATGATTTTAGCATGCCCACGTACGTAGTGGTATTGTTCACAAGAGCTGAGACCTGGAAACAGTCTTAATGTCCACCAGCAGATAAATGGGCAGAGAACATGCGGTGTTCGCACACAGTGGAATATCATCAGCCTCAGGGCAGAAGGAAATCCTGCATTATCCGACGTGGCTGAACCTGGAGGGCACTGTGCTGAGTGAAATTAGCCAGTCACAGAGGGGCAAACGGTGCACGGCTCCGCTTAAGTAGACTCAGAAGCAAAGAACAAAGTGGCGGTTGGACGTGGGGGCTTGTGGCCTAGGGGGTACCGCTCCAGCTACGCGAGGTGAATACGCTGTAGATGTGGTGCCGGTGACACCGTATCGCACACCCGAAGGTCTGAGAGTCCAGACCTCGCGGTGAACGTTCCTACCATAATGAAACAAACAAACAAACATGACCCATCGCAGCGGGAGCACCTGGGAGACAGCGCTGTGCTCGCTCGAGGTCTCTCCCTCTGGGTCCAGATGCTGCCGCTCCCCTGGGAGGGTCCTCTGTTCCACGGCCGCCGCTGGAGGGTTTTCTGCTACTTCCCCACCACCCGCCGTGATAACCGAGCAGGGGAGAGTCTGCACAGGGACCCTTTGTCTCCCTGAATGGTTGCACTTCCCTTGCGGTTTCGCTGGCTTCCTGGGTAATCGATAGATGTGCTCAGGACCTGGGGGCCCAGAGTTGAGGCTTCAGAGAAGCCCACGCTGGCTGCTGTCCCGTCCAGAGTTTCCCACACGAGCCATTTGTCCCACAGCCAAGTCCTGACATGGCGGACATGCCCCCGGGAGGCCCTGCCCTGGCTCGCATCCTGGAAAACACCACCCTGGCCAGAGATGTTAGACCCAGAAGATCTGACTCGGTGTCCCCAAAAACACCAACAAGGGCAGTTGTGGCCTCCACAGTCTTCAGAAGTCTCACAGCTGTGGACCCGCACTCACCGGGTGCCAAGTTCTGCGCTGGTCTGAGAACCTTTGGGTCTTAACAGAAAATGACATATTGCTCAATTCGTATAAATTGTAAGGTTGTCTGATTTGCCCTCAGGTGCGGTATTCGGGTTTGCTGGCAAATGTTTATTACACAAACGAGGTCCACCAATATCAGACTGGCGTTAGCAGATGTGTTTGGAAAACCTTCTCAGGACATGTATTTTTTTCCTCCAAGTTAGTGCAGGAATTTCCAAATGCTCTACTGATGCCTGATCTGTCTACAAGGCTCCTCTGATCCTCGGGGGACCTGGTCTAAGCTCCTCCTGTGATGCTGTCATCTTGTAAGAATGCTCCTGATACCTGCTGAGACACTGCAGACCCAAGGCCGCTCGCTGGGGGCCTCCCTGCAGCCCGGCCAGGCCTGGAGCTCGGGCTCCATCCATCCTGGTCGCTGCCTCCAGGACACTGTCTCCTTCCCTTGTTGACTATCCTGGGGGGGCCCCGAATTTTGGGGGCTACGGCTGATGCTCCCCCTCCCATGGGCCACTCAGGGCCAACGACTGACCTGTGTGGGGTCCAAGCCCCCCTCCCTCACCTGCTCAGACCACAGAGCATCGCGCTCAAGCTCCCGTGGGACCAGGCCCTGTGTCTCTGGCCGCTGCCCCTGCCCGGCTTCCCTCATCCTGTGCTGTCCGGCTCCCCACACGTCTCCCGAGGGGCCCGTCCCCTCTCCCGGCACAGGTGCCCCGCCGCGCCTCCCTCCTGGCGGACGGGGCCACAGGTCAGGACGCAACAGGGTCTGCGGGGGGCGAGGATGCTGGTGGCCGGGCGGGGGAGGGGCGGAGGGGGACAAGGCTCAGTGAATAAAGGAATGTCCGTCCAGCCGGCACGATCTACTAATTTAAAAATCTTGCAAATACAACCCAGTGCTAACACTTAATTCTGATGAGACTGTGCACGTGTGTTACGTGTTGTATCTTTCTTCTTTCTCTTCGTATTTCTTAAGATGTTCTTTCAAAAATTAACTTTGAATAAGGAGTGCATTGGCTGAGGAGAACCCAAGGTCCGTAATCACAGCTGAGCCTGACTCTGCCCGCGCACGTCCCAGACGCTTTGCACATAGCAGCTCAGAGTCTCCCCACGGCCCCCCGAGGCACGTAGGGTCCTCTGCTTTGGAGACCAGGAGGCCGGGTGACTGGCCGAGGCCACAGCGCAGGTCAGTGCCGGAGCGGGCTTGACCCCTGGCCGAGGGGCCCTGAAGCGTCTGCCGTGTTCACGCACGGTTCCGGGGGCCTCGAGCTCCCTATATGGAAACCAATCTCTTAGGATAATTTTTTAAATGGAACCTGAGTGTTAACTCATGTTTCTTTGATGACTTATGTGGAATTAATTCAGGTGTCCCCTATGTTAGCTGAGGTAGAACGTGTCATGTGTCAATTTTCAAGTTTCTTTAAAACACATTATAAAGCTTTACAATTACACGTTTCCATATTTTGCCTTTGTTTTGTGGGTGAGGTGACTTTTCTCTTTCAGTGATGGTGCCCAGGCCACTCTGCTGCTCTCCCTGCGTGCCCGGTCACACCGGCCCAGCCAGCAGCCTCGACGGCCCCCACCATCCGCGCACACCCTCCTCCCGGACGGCCCTGGGGGAGGCCGGCCTTGGAGGGCCAGGGCTCCGTCCCACGCTCCAGCAGCTCAGCTGTGGGCACCCCCCCACCCCCAACCATGGCCCTAAGACAAGTGCCGTCATCCGTTGTGGAGACGAGGAAGTGTGGCTCGGAAACCTGAACGGTGTGGCCGGGCGAGGTCTGCGCTGGGCTTGACTGGGAGGCAGGGATGGTGGTGGGCGGTGCGCAGAGCTGGCCGACCCTGGCTTCCTGGCATCCCCAGGGTCAGCTTGAACTGATTTTAATGACCTTTGCGAGCTCCAGGAGCTCTGGCCACCGCGAGGCCTGCAGCGTGCTCCGCCAGGCGGGCTCTGCGAGGCGCTAGAGCGCGCTGAGGGCCTGACGGGCCCTTCCCCCTCCTCGGCCCGTGCCCCCGGCTTCCGTCTCTTCCACGTCAGCCTCCGCCACATGCCACCTGTTTCTGAACCCTGCCCGGAGCTGTGTCTCCCGCGTCTTGATGACCCCTCTTCTCTGTGAAGGATGCACACGCACGCCGAGAGAGCACAGAACACTGCCGCGACATTTGACACCCCCCCACCCCCCGATTTCATCACCAATAGTCCGTTTCTAAGTGTGGCTGCATTTCTCTGCTTCTCAGCTTCGTCCTGAGCAGCACACAACTGAGTATCTTGAAGTTTCCATTTAACATTTTAAACGTTTCTTACGACTTTCAGATTCTCTCCGTGTTAGAGCTAAGTCCTCAAGGTCTAAAACCCCAGACTCGGCCCGGCCAGAGGGAGGCCCTCCCTCCCAGAACTCACAGAGACACTGCATGTTACCTGGGAAGGACTTGTCACTCTGGCAGCACAAGCAACCGAGAATGACTGCAGAGTCAGAAAGTGGGCCTGGCTGCCTCTTCGGGCACCCGCCTGCGGTGACCACAGGTGCACCTCCCAGGGGCTGGGGAATGGCAGATCCCTGGGCAGGGTCCCCCGGCCCCCACGTGGGGAGATCGGGAGCTGCCCCCTGTGTCGCACACATGCTCGGGGAGTCACCGCCCTGCCCCGGAGGGCACGCTCTGCACATGGGAAGGAAGAAAGCAGCAAAGACGGGACAGAGCGTGGAGCAAAGGGAGCCCCCACCAGCGGGGTCTCTGCCCACCTGCTCCCCGTCAGCCTGCCCCGCTGGCCCCTGGCTGGTGGGTGAGGCGCCCACAGGCTCAGCCTCCACCCTCGGCCTCGGGGGGTGGGTCCAGGGAGGGGACGCGGCCACTCCAGCCCTTCCTAGCCCCGCTGTCCTGCAGCGTTGAGGGGGAGCTGGACAGCTCGCGGCCGAGCACGTCAGTGATGAGCCAGGGATGGAGGAGAAGACAGATCCTGTGGCCCTGGAGGGGAGGCGATGGGACCAAAAAGCCAGCCACCAGACGGAGCACAAACTTCTCTGAGCTTCTAAGGCAACAACAAGGACAGCCTGGCGCTGTCCCCACGGCCTGGAGAAGGGAAGCAGCACGCTCGTTCTCTGGAAGAAACTGCATTATTTCCCTGGAGCTAAATCAGTAAAAGTACTTCCAGCGGGTCTTTATGGAAATGACCCTGAAGGGAGCTGGGGAGCATCCCGGACTTGGGGCCCCACAGGCCGAAGCACCGGCTGAAACGGAAACGCAGGAAGGCAGGTCGCCAGGAGCCTCGTGGATGTGGCCAGGGTGGCCTCAGCCGATGTCGGGGCAGGAGTTAGAGCAAGGGGGTGGCTCTCCCTCCGCTCCCCTTGCCCTTCCCCCAGCTTTGTGGCGTCCGCCGGCTTTGTGATGGGGGCGCCTGGGTTTCCCCTGAGGGCTGATCAAGGTCCTTGGGGACGGTGGTGGCAGAGCTGTGGGTGCCGTCAGGGCATTAAGGCAGCCTGTGGAGGGCAGGGCTCCCGGAGGCCCCGGTCTCCACCCCGGCTGCTCCCCCACGGAGCACCCAGACGCTCATGCCTGAGCCTCGGCCGTCTCTGGATGACGGGGTCCAGTTGCCCTGCCCCCCATGCGGCAGTAACGACGTTAACAGAAGAGCAGAAGTGAGCACTTGTGTGCAGCCAGACGTTTCCCACGTGTTTCTTTGATGGACTCGTCCCCACGACCGCACCCGGGGCGCCCCCCAGCCTCGCCCCCACCTTACAGAGGAGAACGCCAGACCAGGGAAGCTGCAGAGGGCACACGGCCCGCCACCTGGGACCGCCCGGCGGCCGCCCTCGGAGCCCCCGGACCTCAGCAGGGGTCCCGCGGTGGCGATCCAGGCGGCCGTCTTCTGCGGACGGTAAGGGCGCTGGCGACCCAGCAGTCACGCGGCCGGTCGCTTACAATGCGGAGCATCAGGAAGCAGCTGTGCACGGTGCGCAGACACACACCTGCCCCCCCGCCCACAGAGGTACGGGGACCCCCCCCCCAGGCTGGACCAGCCTCGCAGGCAGAACTGGCCCCCGTGCAGTGCAGAGGTGCCTCCGTTAGGCGCACCCCCTGCCCGCTGTTTAGAGCTCGCGAGGGCCTGAGCCGCGGGGCTGCCTGCCGGCCTCGCCCCTCCAGAAACGCGGGGGGCCCAGCAGGGGCGGCTGGCGGCGGGGCCACCGCGACTCCCAGAGATGGCAGCTTTACATATTTAAAAGGAGCATGGCCGGCTTCCTATCTGAAGTGTTTCCCCGGAGAGACCACCACCATTTGATCTATTTTTGATTAAAATGTAAAAATTAAAAATTAAATCAAATGGTAGTAGAACTCCTCGGGGAAAACACACTCGGGTTGTGAAGTATTCCCTGCTGTGACCTTGAGACTCTTACAGCGGCATTGTCTCATCCGCAGGTGGTCTTTTTATGACTCACGTAATTAAAATGAATTGCGGCGAGAACCACCAAACGCCCGCCTTCAGACGCGGACTGCGGGGGGCGCTCCCGGAGCAGCCCCGGCCCGGGTGGCGCCAGGCCGAGGGGACAGGCCGGCCTGCCCGGTCCCCAGGGCAGCCTCCTCCCCCCGCGTCCGCCGGGATCTCGCCTGCTCCTCCTGCGCACACAGCTGCGTGAAGCTCGTGTCGTGTCACAAGTGACGGACGCGCCCCGGACACCGGAGGAGGCGCAGCCGGGCTCCCCGGGCACATGTGTGGAACCTCATCTGCGACTTGTTCGCCCCAGGCTGCGTGATCCGTCTGCCCGGGGGGCACGGGAAGCGATTCGAGGGGAGCGGTCGGAGGCCGCCTTGGACTTGCATCCCCGCCTCTGGGCTGATGGACGCGCCACGCCGGGTGTGACAGGACGTGACCTTCTGAGTGACGGCGTCGTCCCCGTCCGCGTGGGGTGTGCCTGGCCACGCCGCGGCCGCCTAAAGTCGATTTCTTGTCCGTGTCTTGCGACCTCTGCCTCACGTGGAAACGGCGCAGCATGTCTGGCACGGCGCTGTGCTGCCTCCCAGACCAGGGCGCCCGGCCCAGAGGTCGCAGGCTCCGGGGCGCCGGGGCCGCGCTGGCCCGGTCTTGAGGCTCAAGCTTCACCTGCAAGCGTCAGGCGGGGCGCAGCTGACACGTGTCGATTTCCCTTTCTGTTGTCGAAAGCCGTGGCAGCCGGTGACAGGGGTGGTGACTGGGATGGAGGTCATCTGAGGAGCATGGCAAGAGCAGACCCCAGCACAGCCCCCACCCCGCAGGCAGGCCGCGAGTGCCTGCCCAGCCGGGACCACCCACCCAGCCCCGGAGCCTGGCCCCTGCCCTCCAGGAAAACCAGACTCCCTGGTCTCTCCCCTCCAGGGGCCCACAGTCCCTGGGCGGGCAGTGCGGAAGCAGCCATCTCCACGAGTGTGACCCTCTCCTGCTAGGCTCAGGCTCCCGAGGGTGGAGAGTCCCAGGTAAGGGCCGGGTGCCTGGGGTCTGCGGGCTGAGAGGGGCTGGTCACAGAGGCCCGGGGGCTCTGTCCCTTGCATAGCTGACATGCCCTTGGAGGCTGTGGACCGCGAGGGCCCGCCGGGCACTGGCCAGGCACCCAGGCTGAGCCCCTGACCTCAGAGTTTCAGGCCCGTCATGTGTAAACAGGCGAGCTGCCTGGGGCAGGGGCCCACCTGCGGGGGGCAGAGCCTGCGCCGCCCGGGTGGCCGGTCCTTCATGTTCCTGTAACCAGCAGGGAGACGGAAGCCCCGGTTGTGCACAGCCACAGCTCAGGCATCCCCTACCCCCAAGGCCAGGAGATGCAGTGTCTCCCGGAAGATCCAGAGCACTGTGGGAGCACTGTGTCTCTCTCCGCTGCTCAGGGACCCAGAAAGCAAAGGGCAACGCCGGGTGGGGGCTCTCTCCCACCGCACATGAGCCCAGCACTGTCTTGGCGGTTAGTATAAATGGCATCTTTTAAAAAAATCTGTATTCCGGGGGCAGCTGGGGACTCAGCCGGCTTAAGCATCCAACTCTTGATTTCAGCTCAGGTCACGATCTCACCGTTCGTGAGTTTGAGCCCCGCTTCTGGCTCTGCTCTGACAGCACGGAGCCTGCTTGGGATTCTCTCTCTCTCCTCTCTCTGCCCCTGCCCTGCTCATGCTCTCTCTCTCTCTCTCAAAAATTAAATAAACATTTTTTTAAAAATCTGTTTTCCAGTGGTGTTTCCCGTGGCTGGTTTTTGGGAGGAGTTTTAGATCTTCGTAGATGGTTTGATCTGGCCAGCTGATAAGCCTTCCCATTAGCTGCTAATATTTTAACAAATTAATTCTCCTGAACTTTCTGAGGACACCAGCATGTTTGTAAAGAATGATAACCGGTTTTGTTTTAAGAATATTGGTCCCTCAACTCCCTTATTCTTTTTATTTTTTACTAGTGGTAGGAGGTTTCAGAAACTTAACATTGTGGGAAGTTCAAACGTGCTCAGAAGTACTCAGACCAGGGGATGAGGCTTCCCGCACACCGCCAGCCTCGTCAGGTATTAACTCTGTGTCGGTCTTGCTGTTTCTCGCTCTCTGAGGACTTTTGTCCCGAGGTGTAGTAAGCAAAACCAAGGCGTTGTTCCACGTCATCTGAAAATACTCCCGCAGCTGCTTTAGCAGGTGGAGGCGTCTCAGCCTTATTGTTGTTTACATCTAACAGAACAGTGACCCCTTAATGTCACCCGACACCCCTTCAGGTGACCTCTCCTCAGGTGATGGTGACGAGGCCCATCTTCCTCTGGTTGAGGAAGGATTGGCCAGAATTTCTTAAAAGCATAATACTCAGTGCTGGTGAAGATGTGGGAAAAGGCAGGCAGCCAGTCTTGGTAGCTCTAAAAGTGGTGCAGTCATTTCGGAAGAGAGCTTGGCAAAACCTATTAATATGTAAAACGGCCTGCTCTTTGTTTAATTCATTGCTTTCCTGAGAATCGATTCTGTGCTTAGATTTATGCCCAAAGGAGCCTTTTGAGCCTTGCTCCCCGCACCTACTAGAAGGACCACTGACTTCCCTCCCTTCCTGCTGTTTGCTGCGTCCCATTCGGTGTCTGACACAGCTTGGCCCTGGCCAGACGTCCCTTCCGGAGCCGCGTCTCCTTCCAGGTGAAGCAAATGTCACAGGCTGCCCTGCGGCGACGGGAAGGAGGTGATCCCATCCAGGGCCGCGCGGCACCTCCCACCCGCCTCAGCGGCTCTGGGGGGGCAGTGGGGGTCTCGCTAGGGCCCAGGAGTGGCCCCCTGAGCAAGGAGGCCTGCGCAGCTTCCCCGAAACCCCCCCCCGGCCCCTGGTGCCCCCGTCACTGGGCCTCCTGCTTCACGAGGTGGCCTCTTCATTCTGTTCTTTTGTTTGTTTTTTAGGAAGGGGCGTCCCCACGCAGGCAGGCAGGGTGCGGTGGGGCGGGAGAGAGTCACCCAAGACCTTCCCTGCTGTCTTACTTCCGGGAAGGAGAAAGGATTTGATGCCAGTCCTCGGCGTCCATGAACCAAATGACCCACTTCCTCAGGTGCTTTGCCAGAGGAGCCTTGACACGGCCTTCACTTTGGAGAGAGTCCAGTGTTCGCGGGCGCCTCACATGGCAGAGACAAGCAGATGTCCTGATGCAGTTCTGGGAGCACTTCGTGGGCGGGTTGGCAACCGCTGGCTGCACAGGGGCCTCTTGAGCCCAGCAGGGGTCTTGAGCCCCAGACCTGCCTGAGCTGCCGGCAGCCAGATTTCCCCGTGTCCCTAGTGTCCCCACGGATGCATCCACTGTCACAGTCATCCCAGGAAAGGGGAGAGCGCCCGAGGACAGGGGCCCTTCCTGGCGCGCCCTCACAGCCTGAGCGGTCAGGAGGCCCGAGCGCCCAGGACCCCTGCGGACTCTGGCGCCAGCTTCCCGGCCAGGCTGTTTCTTATCCCACACCCTGCATCCGTGCTCTGCAAGTGGATCGTCCCGTCACCTCTGGGAACAGCAACTTCATGGTCATTAAAGTGCCTGGACCCAAACAAAAGAGTATATGAGAAGCCACGAGGTTTCCTGCAGGTAAAAAGGCATCCTTATCATCCGTGGTTTACGAATGAAACCACAGGCCCAAATTATAAGCTGACTTGAGGGGTCACCCGGAGGGGACAGAGCGGCATGTCACCAGTCCCGGCTGCTAGGGTGGCCAGCTGTCTCATTCTCCTGGGACGTGGGACTTCCAGTGCAAGCGTGAAGCCGTTCCAGGCGCATTGGCAGCCGCTCGTCCCTCCGCGCAGCCTCCCGCTGACTTCTGGGTCCTCCCTGCGGCTGGGACCCTGTCCCCAAGCCCCACTGCCCTGCGCCAAGCTCAGAGCCTCCAGTTCTTCACGTCTCCTGGGTTGCCGTCCCTGCCTCCTCCTCTGTCAGGGCCCGTCCCCCCCCCCTCCGTCGGGGCCCGTCCCCCCCCTCCGTCGGGGCCCTCTCCCCCCCTCCGTCGGGGCCCGTCCCGGACGAGCACAGGCGGCTGATGCCCGCTGGTTTCAGGCCCTGCAGACGGTAAGCGGGCGGGTGGCCCGTGCCAGCGCCGTGCCCTGGGCAGTCCGAGGCCGAGGCACTGCTCCGCCAGGGCAGAGGTGGGGCGGGACTAGGGCTACGGTTGGCACCCTGCAGGCGGTGGACCCCCCCATGCCTCCCGTCTGCCCTGTCTCTGCATCCCATCATTTAAATTGAGCAAATACTGGGGCACCGGCGCAGCTCAATCAGTTCAACATCCCACTTCGGCTCAGGTCATGGTCTCACAGTTCGTGGGTTCGAGCCCCGCGTCGGGCTCTGTGCTGACAGCTCGGGGCCTGGAGCCTGTTTCAGATTCTGTGTCTCCTGCTCTCTCGCTCTCTGCCCCTCCCCCACGTGTGCTGTCTCTCTCTCTCTCTCTGTCAAAAATAAATGTTAAAAATAAAATTAAAAAAATAAATTGAGCAACTATTAATTAAGAAAATAACCTTCCCCTCCCCCAAATCATTCTCCTCAAAGGCCGCAAGCTTCCGTCCAGAGGCAAGGTCTGGAGGAAACGTTCACACGGGCTGATAAAGACCCTAACCGTGGCTCTAAGGGCCACCCTGACGGGGGCGAGCCCGGGCATGCGCTCCTGGGTGACTTCGGCCAGGAGAGGGACCTGTGGCAGAAGCTGAGGGGCAGGGACCTTTCCTAGACCCGTTGTCCCCACCGAATATCGTCCTCTCCTGGTGACACCATGCGGCTGAGGATTTATTCCCGATAAACCAATAGAGCTTCTGAGCCGGGAACTTGCGTCCGAGCTGGGCTGGGGCGCTCCCGCCACCCACCGGCCTGGACGCCCGGGGACCCACACCTTCCCTCCGCACCCATTCCTGCTGGAAGCCAGGGCTGCGGGTCTCTCCCTGTCACCAAAGAATTAAGGACAGCATCTCGGGCAGGAAGCTATTGTGGAGGGTGGAAGTTTCTGGCCAGGCAAATAAATTGGATTTAAGTATATTACAGTCATAATCTTTTTCTGCCTCTCTCCAGACGGTCTCTGTACATGGAGAAATGAGGATGTATTCTCAGACAAAGCGTGACCTGAGGGAGAAGCCTGCCGGAATCTGGGTTTTCAATAACATACGACAATAAAGCTTAGACGTCTAACCTCTGCAATATGGTCAAAGTATAAAGAGCTTAGCTGCTAATAAAAGGGCAGGGGCTTCCCCTCATATCTGAAGATCCGGACCCCCCACAAGGACACTTCATAAAGATCGTAATGGGTTAGCCAGGATCACAGAGACACGGGGCCTTGTTGACCGATTGTCTGACAGTTGTCGCCCATGGATCTGATATTAATAAGTCCCGTGTTGATTTCCTCAGGGTATTTTTGTCCCTGTAATTGCACATCTTCCTGTTGTGACCCTGCACTGGGCGGCACATGGAGGACACTCACCTGATGGCAGATGTGTGTGTACTGCCCCCTCCTCTCGGGGGCGCGCCCACCGTGATGTGGCATCTCTCCAGGGGGCGGGGCAGGGGGGAAGGAACGGCCAGCAGCTGGACAGTGGGGAAGGCAAGTTCTCAGAACAGGGGACAGAGACCCAGGCCACCTGCTTCTCCCTGGGAGGCCGAGCGCTCTGACACCGTTTGCAGAAGGGGCTGGTGGAATTCGGGAACGTCAGCCATCCGCCTCTGAATTTATTTGCTTGTCAAACACTTTGCCAGGGGATTAATGGGCTGCCATGTGGTTCCCCAGACAGAGTAATTGAGGCAAATTATACTGCGTGAATATACGTGCGTGAATGAAGCTGAGGGACAGGAGCAGTGCTTGGGTAAAAGTCTCTGACATGTGAAATGCTGCTGAGGCAGCAGCAGAGCTGAGGAGGGTTGTAATGGCCAGTGGCCTTCTGTCGTCCATCCCCGACCATGGAGCACAGGGCATGCCTGGCACACCACCTTCTGTTTCCACCCACACTCTCTGGTGGCCCCAGGGCGGGTCCAGACCTGCTCTTCAGTGTCCTCTGCATTTTAAAATGAAATCAAAGCCAAGTTTCCCAGAACATTTCAGTTCTGTTCATTCGGGTGCTGCTTCCTTCCTCTGGCTGCGCCTGAGAAGGGCCCACCCCTTTCATGTGGGACACATCTCTGCAGCAGTTTTCATTTCCAGGGTGGTCCCCGCTGGGGAGAGGCACATGGGGAGGGGGCCGCTGGATGCTCCGGGATGGGACTGTAGACGCTGCTGGGCACCACCCTCCTCTGGGACCCCCACCTTCCACACAGCAGCACACACCGGAACTCAGAACACTTCCTATAGTGATTTACCCCCAGGTATGGGGTAATGTCTGCCTCTCCTTTGTCAAACCAGAGGCCATCGAACTGTCAGATATCCGCAGCAACAGGCAGCAATGAGGAAGCTGATGATGAGGAAGGGGTTGCCCCTCAGGTAAGGTGCTAGATGGGGTATCGGGGAGCCAGAAGAGAAAACCATCTGCCTCAGGACCAGGTTCCCAGGGCAGCTAGGAGCTGATGCTAAGCACCTGACCAAGCCCACTAAAACCATCTAGCGCCCTCCGTGCTGCCCTTCCTGGTGCTTAGGGTCCTGTGATGGGAGGTCTTGGGGCCTGTGGGTGATGCCCATGACCTGTTGGGCTTGGAAGACCAGAGCCCAAGACCCAAAGTGGGCTCCTGGTCACATGGGCCTGATGCAGGAGGTGGGCATCAGACACACTGCTCACTGACTCTGTGACTGTGTCTCCCTGAGCGTCAGGCTTCTCATCAGAATATGGTAATGACATGGGTGCCAGTGGGTGGGTCAGTGAACTAATCATAGTTTTTTAAGACAGGGCAGTCCTCAGCCTTTACAGAGCAGTGTTACAGGATGGATCGTTTTCCTCCCAAATTCATATGCTGGAGTCCTAACCTCTAGGAACTCTGAATGTGACTGTATTTGGAGACAGTCTTTAAAGGTAATTAAGGTTAAATGAGGTCGTAGGGTGGGCCCTAAGCCAATATGACTGTTGTCCTTATAGGTCAGGGCACAGACACAGGGTTACAGTGGCCACCTACATACCAAGGAGAGAGAGGCCTCAGAGGAAACCAAACATGTTGATAACTGTATTTTGGACTTCTAGCTTCCAAAACTGTGAGAAATAGATTTCTGTTGTTTAGGCCACAGAGTGTGTAGTATTTTGGGATGGCAGCCTGAGCAGACTAATGAAGGCAGGCTTGCCCACAGCTGTTTCTGCCTTGAGCCTAGGACAGCTGGCCTTTTATTCCTCAATCTCTTCTGAACATGTTTTTATCTGTCACCAAGTCACCTGCTCAGAGGCCTCCTGGCTTTGTTACAGGTGGGAAAAGCATAGTGTGTTAGAAACAAACAGAGGGTGTGGCCAAGTAAACTCCTACGGGCCTAGCCCTCTCATACAGAAAAACTACAAATTCTGGGCCAAAACAAACAACCAAACAAAAACCAAACCGGCTCTATCCAGGTCTCTGGCCAAACCCTGAACTACACATGCTTTTAGGCAGGGCTTACAGCAGTTAAAATAAAATAAGATCTGACCTGTGATTTGACCTGACATGAAAGAGACAGTTTAAGGTCGGCCATATTAATTGCCTACTAAAACAGAAGTCAGCATTCTTTGGAGGATTGAAACAGCCCAGAATCTATACAGCAAAACATTCCCAATACATGACATCCGGGATCCAGTCTAAACTTGCTTGAAAATATGGTCTAGCCTCAAGAAGAAAGTTAGTTAACTGAGAACTATCCTAGATGATCTCAAGATGTTGGAATTAGAAGACAAGGCCTTTAAAGGAGCTCCTATAACTGTATTCAACGAAATAAAATATGCCAGCAGTGGAAGAAGTACTAAGACATCTCAGCTAAGAAATAAAAATTATGAAAAAAGGAAATGGAAATTCTAGAACTGAAAAAAAGGACAATATCTAAAACTAAATATTCAGTGGGTTGGCTTATTAAAAGAATGGAGATCACAGAAAAAAGTCAGCAGACTTGAATATAAATGAGTATCAATGACCCAATCTGAAGAAGAGAGAAAAAACAGATTGAAAATAACACACAGAGCATTGGGAACAATGTCAGAAAGTCTAACATACATACAGCTTGAGTCTCAAGAGAAGCAACAGAGAATGTAGCAGAAAAAGTGTCTAAAGATATAGAGGCCAGAAATTTCCTAAACTTGGTGAACACATAAAATTTGAGTTTCAAAAAGCTCAGTGAGCCCTCAACAGGATAAATATACAGAAAACCACATGTGAGCAGCATGATCAAACTGCTGAAAGTCAAAAGAAAGAGAAAAATTTCTAAAGTAGCCAGAGGAAAACTATACACATTGTACTGGAAGAAGGTGATTTGGAAATACTGCAGATTTCTCATCTCAAACTATGGAGGCCAGAAGGCAGTGGAACAATGTCTTCAAAGGACTTCAAGAAAAACCTACTGACCGACCTAGGATTCTATCATCAGGGACAGTGTCCTTCAAACGTGACAACACTTTCAGATTAAGGAACACGGAAAATCTGTTGCTATTCATGAGAAATGCTAAAGGAAGCTACTTGAAAGGAATGGATACCAGTTGGAAATTCAGATTTTAGAGATTAATGAAGAGTGTCAAAACTGGGAAATATGTGGACAAATATAAAAGACTTAAAATCTTAATTTCTTTAAAATATGAAAGACTGTTTAAAGCAAAAAAATTACACCATTATCTTTTGGAGTTTATTGTGTATGTGTATATAATACCCATGACAACTATAGCGTATAGAACTTGGAGACATATGGACCTACACAACTATAAGGTTTCTATGTTTTATGTATGATATTAACTCAATATTAACTCTAAGTAAACTGAAAAGCTGAAGTTATATATTATGGGTATTTTAATCCCTAAGCAACCACTAATAGTGTAATGTAAAGAGATATAGCTAAAACACAGTAGGTTAATTAAAATGGAATTTTAAACACTATTCAAGTAATCCAGAAGAAGGCAGAAAATGAGGAATGGAGGAACATGAAACAGAGGGAACAAACAGAAAACAAATAATAAATTAGCATATCTAAATCCAACCATATCACATACATTAAATGTTAGTGAACTGAGTATTCCACTTAAAAGGATTGTCAAACTGGATTTTGAAAAACAAGACCCACACTGTGTATACATTAGGAGGCTATAAAAAAAAAAACAACAGAAAATAACATGTGTTGGTAAAGGTGTGGAGAAATTGGAGCCCTTGCACACTGCTAATAGGAATGTAAAATGGTACAGCTGGTATGTAAAACAGTATGGTAATTCCTCAAAACTTAAAAAAATGAAAAAAATAAATTCCAATTCTGAGTACATACCGAATGAAAAAGAAAGCAAATACACAAACAGAAATTTGCACATACATTTGTTCATAACAGTAGCCAAGGAGAGCAGAAATCCAGGTGTCCATCAGTGGATGAGTGGATAAACAAAATATGGTAACTACATAGAATGGAACATTAGCCCTAAAAAGGGAAGGAAATTCAGAAACTGGCTATAATACATATGAAGTTTGAAGATAATATGCTGAGTAAAATAAACCAGCCTGTCACAAAAAGACAAATACTAAATGATTCCACTTATGTGAGGTACCTGAATAGTCAGACTCCTAGAGATGAAGTAACAGGGTCAAGGGCTGGCGGTGGTGGGCAGAGAAACAGGAGCTGCTTAGTGGGTATAGAATTTCGGAAGTTCTGGGGATGGGTTGTATGACAATGTGAAAATACTGAGCATGACTGAACTGTACACTTAAAATGGTAAATTACACTTAAGATGGTAATGGTACACTTAATATGGTAAATTTTATGTGTATTTTACCACAATTAAACCTTAAAATTAAAAGTAGCAAGACCCAGCTCCAATAGTTGTTTTTGTTTTTTTTTTTTTAATATATTACTTTCAGGGCGCCTGGGTGGCTCAGTTGGTTGAGTGTCTGACTCTTGATTTGGGCTCAGGTCATGATCCCAGGGTTGTGGGATCGAGTGCCGTGTTGGGCTCTGTGCTGAGTGTGGAGCTGCTTAAGACTGTCTCCCTCTCTCTCTCGCCCCTTCTCCCTTGCACACACTCTCTCTCTAAAAAATAAAAATATAAATGAATAATAAATTAATTAATTAAAAATAACTTTAAATATGAAAACCCAGATAGGGTGAGCATAAATACATGGAAAAAGGTGTATCATGCAACCAGTAAGCACAAGAAGGGTGGAATGGTTCCCTGCATCAGGCTCTTCCTGATGTCAGCTGTCAGCTCAGAGCCTAGAGCCTGCTTCAGATTCTGTGTCTCCCTCTCTCTCTGTCCCTCCCCCACTGATGCTCTGTCTCTCTCTGTCTCAAAAATGAATAAATGTTAAAAAAGAAAACAAAGTGGACCTCCAGACAGCATTAAAAAAGATAACGAGGGGCATTTCATAACGATAAAAGGGTCAATTCATCAGGAAACCATAATAATTATAAATGTATATCCACCTAATAAGATAAAAAGTAGATGTTCTATGATCTTAGAGACTTTAATAGCTATTGCTGAACAATTGATAGAAATAGAGAAAAATTCAGTTAAAACATAAGTACTAGGAAAACATTATCAACTGCCTTCACCTAATCGATACTTACACCATTCCTGCAACGTCAGAATACGTGGTAAGTTCTGCAGTTGGATGGCCACATGCTGGGCCACGTAACAAGTCCTTCGTAGATTTAAAGAATTGAATTAGTGCAGGAAATATACACTGACAAGTGTGGAATTAGATTAGATCACAGTAGCAGAAAGATATCTAGGAAAACCCCTGTGATAAACAGAACAATGTGTAACCCCCCACCCCTGGCCAAGGAGCCCATGTCCTGATCTCTGGAACCTGTGAATACGCGTTAGGTTAAGTCAAAAGTGGAATGTAGGTTACAGATTGAGTTGAGGTTGCTAATCTGCTGACCTTAGGACAGGAAGATGATCCTGGATTGTCTGAGTGGCCCAGTGTCATCACCAAGGTCCTGCTACGTGGAAAAAGGAGGCCAAAGAGGAAGTCAGAGTAATGTGGTCTGAGAAGGATTCCATCTGCCATCGCTGGCCTTGAGGATGGAGGAAGAAGCCACTGACAAGGGACACCGGCAGCCTCCAGAAACAAACAAACAAAAAAAAGGCAAAAACATGGATTCTCCCCTGGAGCCTCCTGAAAGGAACTCAGCTCTGCAGATGCACTTTGACTGGAGTCCATCGACACCCGCATTGGCCTTCTGACCTACAGCGCTGTACGATGGTTTTCGTTGGTTTAAGCCACTAAGTTTGTGGTCATTTATTACACCAGCACCAGCAAGAGAAAACTAATAAAACCCTTGATTTCAATTCACTGGGGTTGTTAATAATAATTGGACTTAATTAAAATGAAAATTAAGGAGGTTATAAAAGAAAGGGAAGTCTGTCTTGGAGGAGAGGCCGTATCAGTTTCCTCTTGGGCCTCCCTTCCCCGGCTCTGGATGCGTGCAGGTGGTGGTGTCCATGCTGTTCACAGTTGGCTAGACCAGCAGTCTCATCGCCGCTGTCGTGGTTTGGATAGTGGCCTCCTAAAGCTTCATCTGCACTCAGAACCTCAGAATTAATTCAGCCTTACTTGGAAATAAGGTCTTTGCAGATGTAATCAAGGATCAAGATGAGATCATGACCAAGGCAGATCTAAATCCGATGGGAGGGTTGTTATAAGATGTAAGTGGAGACCCAGAGACAGAGAAGACCATCTGAAGATGGAGGCAGAGATTGGAGGGAGGATCTGAAAGTATAGGACACCAAGGACTTTTGGCAAAGCTGCCAGAGGCCGGGAGGGAATCCTGGGGTGGACTCTCCCTTGGAGTCTCCTGAAGCAGCCAACCCCCTGCCGGCCCCCTGATCTGGAATTCTGACCTCCAGCGCAGTGAGAGGGTCCGCTTCTGTTGTGGTAAGTCACCCGGTTGGTGAGAGTTTGTTGTGGCAGCTCCAGGCCACTGATACACCCAGTGTGTCGGTCCTTTGAGCTGTTACAACCAGCAGCAGGTGTGCAAAGAATTCCAGGGCAAAGGCAGCAGCTGGGAGGAGGGGGCCGCCAGGAATCACACTTGCTTCCTTCTTTGCTCCTCTGCACTTATCTGGCCCGCTGACACTCCTGAGACACAGTGGTCTCCCCTCAACCTCCCGGAGGCTGGCCTGGCCTGCTGTCTCAGTCCCCTGCTGGGCGCGGGCCCAGGCCCTGAGACGGGCTCTGCCTGGGGCGTCCCACCTGCCGCGATAAATCCCTTTGAGGCAGGGGCTCGTCAGCAGTCACCCAGGCCTCAGGACATGGCTGTGTGGACTCTGGGCACACACATTGGGTCGGCCTGTCCACAGGGAGTGTCCCCACTCCTTTCTTTCTCTGGTTCCCCAGGCTGGGGGGAGCCCACCACTCCTGAGAGACAGTGTCTAGAGGTAAGGACTTGCCCAGAGCCCACTCTCGCCCCCGCCAGGCGGTGGGTCTGGGAGGGATGGAGGGCGATGCCAGGGAGCCGGGGTGCTGCCCCTGGCTGGACTGACCAGTCTGCGCGCCCAGGCGCACCACCCACACTCATGGCCCCACCATCGATGGCTGCAGAGCCCAGCAGAGCGCTGTTCAAGCTGCCTGAGGAAGGGGGTTCCTGCCCATCAGCGGGGAGGTAGAGTCCCAGTCTTTGGTCTGGGGTATCATTTCTGCTTCTTGCCAAGACAGGTGGTGACATGTGAGCAGTGGAGAGTGCCCGGAGCATCTGGCCCTAAGAGGAGACAGCTACTACCGTGAAAATGCAGTTGTTCTTGGGACTCAGGACCCTCGGGCCCAGGAGCCTGGCGGGACGGGTGTGTGGAGGTTCCCTGACTCAGGCCCTCCGGGCGTGGGAGCCGTTATCGAGGGCTCGCTCATTTCCTTCCACTGCTCTGAGGCACAGTCTACGGATGTCACACCATAGCCTTGTGTCCCCATGTGGCTGCTCGCAGCAGGCTCTGCCCCCTGGAGCACCTTGGGCCTGGGCTCCTGGCCATGGACCCCTGTTCCTCCTCAGTGGTCTTAGGACTCATAGGACCTTCTTTATGGCCAACAAATGCCAGAAGTGGGGAAGGCCACAGGCACTGTCGGCCAGATGGGTGGGGCCCCGGCGGCTGTCACACACAGTCCAGACTCCCTGGGGTCACCTGCCCAACCGTTTGGTTCATCCATTGGACCAACAGACCTGTTTCTCAAGCCCCACAGGCAAATGCTTTCATGCTGCTGACTGATGACCCCCTGCTCCTTTTATATATTCCAATCTGCAGAAGGAGGTTTTCATCACCTTGATGGGGTGTCTAAATTGCCTGCTCCACTTCTTCCCACAACAGCCAGCACTGGAGCTCTGAGCCAAACCTGAACCGTGGGATCATCTGTGCAAATTTTTGTGAGCTGTGCAAGGAAAACATTTCAAAATAGGGAGAATATTCCAGTAATTGGGAGTACTTGGAGTCCAACTTCACCAGCACAGTCATTCCTAAATGCATTTTAAGAGGGAAATATCCTCTGAATATCCCTTGAATTTGCCCAGCACAGAATATTCTGCTGAGACATGTGCATGTGTCCCAAATGCTCTGGGAGAAGGGTTTGAAGAGCTCAGAAGTCAGCACCCTCTACATAACATTGTGAAGTGTGAGGTGTGGAAACCAACGACTTCACACCAAATGTGGAAATCAACCACTTCCACTGCTTGGGAAACCAACCACCTCACACCAAGAGGTGTGAAGTGTGGAAACCAACCACCTCATACCAAGCGGTGTGAAGTGTGGAAACCAACTACCTCACACCAAGTGTGGAAAACAACCACTTCACACCAAGTGTAGAAACCAGCCACTTCACACCAAGCGATGTGAAGTGTGGAAACCAGCTACTTCACAACAAGTGTAGAAACCAGCCACTTCACACCAAGTGTGGAAACCAACCACTTCATACCAAGTGTAGAAACCAGCCACTTCAAACCAAGCGGTGTGAAGTATGGAAACAAACCACCTTGCACCAATCAGTCTGAAGTGTTGAAACAAACCACCTCGCACCAAGTGTGGAAACCAGCCACCTCGCACCAAGCGGTATGAAGTGTGGCAACACTGACAAGGCTCTGGACACAGCACCAGTGTCCTACCCACCAAACATGTCGTGACCCCTTCCCACCAGAGAGCTCATCATCGGTGCTGCAAACCAGGACAGTTAACTGTGAAACCACATGGCAGAACACGGGCTTGCAGAACCACATACCTATAACTGTGACAGAATCATCCTCACAGCTTAGCGGGTGGCTCCCCAAAGGTGCTCATGGGGCCCACGCGACTGGAAACATAGATTCTGAGACCCTTGTGACCATCTAGGAACATGGTAGGGAACCAATCAATGAATCAAGTTTAAAAATGGAACTTTAAGGACCAATAAATGAGGTCAGGGATGCCTGCCGTGTTCGTCTGCTAGGGAAGCTGTGACAAGGTACAGGAGGTCTGGACGTCTTAACCAGAAATGTATCTTCTCGCGGTTCTGGAGGCTGGAAGCCCAAGATCAAGGTGTCAGCAGGGTTGGCCCTTCTGAGGCTTCTCTCCTTGCTTTGCACATGGCCGGCTGCTCTCCATGTCCCCACACGGTCTGTCCGCATCTCTGGAGTCTCTCTTGTGAGGACTCCAGTCCTATGGGGTCAGGGCCCTCCCTAATGACCTATAACTTTCATCACCCCATCTCCAAAGATGGCCCCATGAGGGTTAGGGCTTCACCCTGTGAAATTTCAGGGGGACACATTTTCACCCATAACTCACTCTTCCTACTGGCTTGAATTTCAGTTACGATTTCTCCTTTGGTTTGGTCATCGATCCTTAGAAGAAAGCCTTCCATCACTCTGAGCCAGGGAGCGTAACTTAAGGCCCCGTTCTGAGGGCCGCGTGTGTACCAGCCACGCGTGCATCAGGGCTTTCCCCACTCACCTTTGATCCTCACACCTTGTACGACCAGAGGTGAGCTCCTGTTCGTGGATGGTGGAACTGAGGCCGTTTGCCTGGGCTTGTCAGCAGGAGACAAATATGCGAGGTGCCTTCATGGTCCTGGAGGTGGTGTTAGGTGACAACGGCAGTGGGCATGAGATGCCACAGACGCCTTCTATGGGCACCCCAAGTGTCAGTTTGCATCTCTCACTTAGCTGTAGAAGACAGTTTGCAACCTTAGTGCAATGGATATAAAAGTGAGCTTCCGGACATGTCACATGTATCCTCTGTCACCAGGAGCTGGAATCCCCAACGTGAGAACAGGCTGGTCCTGTTATGAGCTAACTGTGCTCCAGAAATATGCTACACAACTGTCTGGATTTAGGGCAATTGGGTTTACATCCAAACGCCGGAAATCATAGATGTGAGCGGCTGTGGCCAGGTTCCCATTAGCACAGTGAGGGTGGGGCTCTGGTAGCTATTTGGGTACTTGGGAGAGGAAGCCACTATTGGTCTCAGGGAGACAGGCCGAGCGGGCAGGTGCACCCGAAGAGTCGGGTGGGACTCGGGGATGCCGGCCACCCTTGGGCACAGTGCCCCCCGTCACGTTGCCCATCCAGGAAGATCCGAGAGCATATCCCCATGGGTGTTGTGAGGAGAGGCGATTCCATCCAGGCCACAAGGGTCCAGTACAGTGTTGACTTACATCACGCCCGTGGTCAACAGGAATGATTGTTTCTCGAATCCCTGCGTTGCCAGCAAAGCCCCAGCTGCTGCTGCTTTATGCACATTCAAGGCTTGGCTCTACCGAGTGATTGCACTTGGCAGTCCATTCCTGAAGTCTCTCCGGGCTGGCGAGCAGTTGGCCGGGGCTCTGGACGCGTCCCGGAGCTCGCCGCAGGAGAGGGAGGCAGATACAGACGCAGGCCTCCTCTAAGGTCATTGTGAGACTGGCCTTCCGCATGGGCACAGGGAGCCCCGATGAAGTAGCTCTCGGGCCCGCAGGTGCTGTATGATGGCCTCCCAGGACCAGAGGGGATTCTCCAGGGGGGAGAGGGGCCCGTGAAGCATGAGGCAGAAGGAGGGTCTTGTGCGGAGGGAGCCGCTGGCCAGCAGGAAAGGGCAGGCCAGAGCACAGGGTGGGCACTGGGGCCCTACTGAGTGTGGCCACCTGACGATGGGGTTTCTTCCCTTTGTAGACGCTGCGTTAGTTTCTTGGGGCTGCCGTAATGAATCACAGCGAATTTGGATGGCTTAAAGCAACAAAAATATATTCTTTTGCAGCATGGAGGCTGAAAGGCAGAGATCAAAATGCCAGCAGTATTTGCTCTGCAGGCGCCAGGTTGGGGGTCCCTGCCTTCCCCTGGTTTGTGGCATTTGCTGGCCTTGCTTGGCTTGTGGCTGCGCACCTTTAACCTCTGCATCGGCCATCGCCCCTGTGCATTCTGTCCTCTCTCTCTGTGCCTCTCTCTCTAGTGACACCAGTCACTAGATTTTGGGCCCACCCGAATCTGGCATAACCTTGCCTTAACTAAATACACCTGCGAAAGATCTATGTCCAAAGAATGTCACAGTCCAAGGTTCTGGGTGGACTCTTCAACCCTATTTAGGAAGTTTGTTAAAAAGAGCAACCCCCTCTTTTGCAGATTGTTGTGACTTTGTGGTTCATTCCCCAAGTCATGCCTGTAAATGCCCAAAGCTGCACATGGTGTTTACAAAGTCACAGTGCTAGGGAGGGGAGTTCTCTCCAGGTTAACCGTCTCCCCAGGCAGAGATCCAGCTGGCCCAGCCCTCGGATCCCCAGACACAGCTCTCCTGTGAGTCAGCAAACCGCCTGCCTCCCCACAACTGGCAGCCTTCCCGAGGGGGGCAGGCAGAGCAGCCTCCCTGGGAAGAAGGCAGGTGCTTTCTCTGCTGGGCAGGACGGGTGCGGCCCCACAGCTAAACTAAGCCCTGAGACCACGGGGCCATCAGCGGCAAGGGAGGCGCTGGGCCTCTGGCCCGAGACGCGCTGAAGCCCCCTGGCACCCCTTGCCTTTCTCGCCTCAGCGCATCCACCACCACCCAGACCACTGAGTTAGAGGGGACTGGCTCGGGACGACTCGGCAGGGCTCATCGGCTTGCATGCGTTGGAACAAGCTGGGAGCTGAGAAAGCAGAAAAGGGCTGTGAGAGGACCTGGGCGTGTCCCTAAGAGCCTCTGAGCCAGGAGAAAAGCAAGAGGGAGCCAGATCTGGATACTACATCCAGGGACGTGCGTGCCCGCAAGTCCCCCGGCTCCGTCCCCACCCGCTCTGCTTGGCATCTCAGCAGCTGGCTTCCTTCATGCTCACTGCAGGTCGGCTTTCTCCAAGTCCAGAATCCTCAGGGCAATGACTCATTGGTCTGGTTTCCCCAGTCATTGGAAGACCAGTTGGGGACAAGAAATCACCCATAGGAAAAGGAGGGACAGGCAGGCAAACCTTCGGGGGTCTGCTACGTGCCTTGATTGCACGATGATCCCTTGGCTCCAAGAATGGCACTTGGAAGCCACTAGGCTAATGTTTGTCATTTGGAAATCATTTCTGGTGCCGGGCCGGTTAGCTCGCCGGGAGCTGACGTCAGATGCTGGAGCCACTTGGCTGACGCTGGGCTGTGTTTGTGAGTGAGATCTGCGATGGCGCTGAGTCTGCCAGTTCCTCCTTCGGCCTCTAGGCAGCGGTGACCCGGGAGGGGGGTGTGGAAGCCTGTCTGTAGACCCCGGAAGCCGTGTGCTCGGAGGCCCCTTCCGCCCATCTGGATCGCTTGCTCTAACCCGGCCTGACGATTTTCCCTGCCTCCTAGATGGGGGGTTCCAGGTCCACAAAAGACAATTCTGGCTTTAGGGGAAGTCAGCCTCACATCCCTACATGCTTTTCAAACGCAGGAGGACCCACCCAATGCCTCAGAGAAGACAAAGGGAAATGAGTAGAAGTGCCAGGCTCTCAGGAAGAACAGTGCATGGGCACCACAAGCCGAGAAGTGCCCTCCAAGGAATGAACAAGAAAACTGGGTGGAAATGGACCCAGAGGACCTTTGAGAAGGCGGCACCCCTCAGCAGGGGCAAGAGGCTCAGACGGCCGCCATCTTACTCCAGTCATCTTAAGTCAGTTTAAGAAGAGGATTTGTTGGCTTGAACTGGAGGGTCTTGAGGCTTTGATAGCTTCAGGCATGGGATGACCCACATCAGAGGGTGACAGACTCCAGCCCGAGGGCCGAATCTATTCTGTCACCTGTTCTCGTAAATACATTTTTATTGGAACATTACCGCAGTCCTTTGCTTAAGTATTGCCTATGTCTGCTTTCATCGAGTGGCAGAGTTGGGTAGTTGTGCCAAAGATCATTAGCTGTCAGAGCCCCAAATAGTTATTATCTGTCCCTTTACGCAAAAGGTTTGCTGACCCTGGCTGCCCAATATGGTGGCTGCTCGCTCCACGTGGCTCTTACATTTTAGACGCAGGAAGCGTGTCTAGTCTGAATTAGGATGGGCCATAAGTGTGAGCCATGCACTATTTCAACAGCAGAATGAAGAAAACAAAGTATCTCATTAAGGACTTTTGTACACTGATTGCTTAAGAGGCTATTTTTAAATATGTTAGGTTAAATAAAACATACTACTCAAGTTAATTTCACCTTCTGCTCCTTACACCTGTCATGTGGCTACTGGAAAATTTTCAGCTGCCTCTGTGGCTCCCATTGTGTCTCTGTCGGATGCACCGATTGAGAAATGGGCACCGCCACGCCTGTCCCCCGCCTCTCTGGTGGGCTTCCTGCGTGTGGCACACGAGAGGGCTGCCAGCATGATCCTTTCAGAGTGCAGGTCACAGTCTGTTACGTGGGCCAGGCCAGAAGTTTTAAAAAATGAAGTAGAATAAAATAGGAAACATTTAGTGAATTGTACACTAAAGATAGTATTGGTTAGCAAAGCGTGTTTCCGTCATGCATTCTCTAATCCTTACTCTGTAAGGTGTCCTGTGATTTTTATGAATAAGAAAGAGAACACAGCCAATTACAACACACACCGAATGACATTTAACGTCAAACTTTTGAAATACCGGAACCTGTCATGACAGCTTCTTGGTGCTTTGAGTTTCTCATCCATCCTGAGAGACGTGGCTGGGACTCCTTCTATTGGCTGCACTGGGAGGTGTGTCCTAGTCCATCTGTCCACATGTGTCACGGTCACCAAACACCCCAGCCTCACCTACTTGCAGGCGACTTCCATTCTTAAGACTCATAAAGCACTTGGTGGTTGTTCTGGAAAAAAAGAACATGTGGCCTCAAGGTCATTCCCCCAATGCTAAATATTTGCTCCCCTAACACTGAATTTGGTTTTTGTTACCTAGTGTGAATTAGCGATCCTGCTTTGGTATTTTTCTGCATACTCACAATCCTTTCCTTTCAGTGTGGCTTCAGAGCGACTCTCCATGAAGACATTCTAACAAAAATGAAATTTGACCCACATGGACCCAGTAAAATGGCAGCCTTGGTGGGGTGAGGAGGGCCTGGAGGCTTTTGATTGCCAAGGGGAGTTTTTTATTGAGAGACTATATATTTTTAAGTTTATTTATTATGAGAGACAGAGAGAGAGAGAGCATGAGCAGAGGAGGGGCAGAGAGGGAGAGGGAGAATGCCAAGCAGGCTCAGCATTATCAGCAGAGCCCGACACAGGGCTTACACCCATGAACCTGGAGATTGTGACCTGAGCCGAAATCAAGAGTCAGATGCTTCACTGACTGAGCCCCCCAGGCGCTCAGTTGTGAGACTGCATTTTTAGAGATGCTAGAAGGTAAAGAAGTGTGCATGTGAGAATAGGCTGTAAGTAACGTGTAACTATGTGAGTGGAGGCCCAGTGCAAAATGCATTTCCCGTTGTGGGTTGTGGTGAAGTGTCGAGAAGCACCAAGCATGTTTCGTGCTCCCTGTGAGGAATCCCAGCCTTCTGCAAGGACTCCGGGCTCCGGAGCCGGAAGCCTCTGTGGGCTGGAGGCCGAGTCACACGTGTGTTCCGAAGCCAACCCCTGAGGTCAGCAGGGCCCACACCACCTGAGGTCCACACAGGCACACAATAGCAGCTGGGGGTGCAGAGCCTCACCAGGCAGATGCCCTCTGTGTGGTCGGCCATGTGGATTTCAAGACTATACCCCTTCTACTGTTTGGTTTCTGCCTCATCCTGACCTTGGCCGGAAGGAAGGTAGAATAGGGCTTGCTCACACACTCTCTCATAAGCCATGCCTCACGTTCATTTGCTCTTTCCATTGATCAGAATATTCACCGAGCACCTGCCACGTGCAAGGCACACACAGGCCAGCCCCCCCCCCCCGAAGAAGGCAGCACAGTGCATGGGGAGAGGGAGAACCCCAAAGGGAAGCAGCCGGTTCCAGAAAGTTCTGCTGGGCGTGGGGGTTAAAGAACACCACTGGGCTCAAGGCACCCCAGTGAGATGAGATCGTTTCCAGAGAGATTCCGGGGTGAAAGCAATGCTGTGCAGAGGGAGGAGGGAGCATACAAGGAGCTAGTAAACCCACCAGTTAACCAATCAGTTAACCAACCGATCAGCCACCAAGCGCTACAGGAATTCCTGTGTGCCCTGCCTCACTCTCTCCCTGCCCGCCTGCTCCTCATCATAAATAGCAGAGGTTGGTGGAAATGGTTCTGAATATCTGTGCAGCGGAAGGGATAGCTCTCAGACCCACCAGCCTCCATGTTTTCTTTACCTTCTTCCCCAAACCTGAGGCTCGTGTCCCCCGTGAGACTCATCTCCCCGGTGCCCCAGGGTGGGTCAGGGCTGGGCTGCCCACAAGTTCTCTCTGCACATAGGTAGTTGGCCCTGCAGGGTGCTGAGCTCACGGGAAGCACACAGGCCAGGGCCCGTGGTCCACCGTGCCCCGTGCCACACTGTGGGAGCCACTGTGATCTTGGGCATGGACACATTTGGGTCTGCTTTGGTAGGGAGGCCTCAAAGTTCTTTGAACCGAACAAGTAGTTTCTCTTGGGAGATGCACAAAACCGGCAAAGCTTTATTTCCTGTTTCTCCTGGTTAACGGTGGTAAATTCTCCCCCGTCCCCCTGCAGCCTTCTTGCACGCCCGCAGCCTGGATGGTGCAGCCTCAGGTCAGGAAGAGGCTGCAGAGCTGTGATGCATCTTTGGTCTTGAGGTGGAGCGCACAGCTTTATAATGAGGTTGGAAAGTTTGGGGCTATGCATTTAATGAATTTTGTATTAAGATATAACACAGCTGCTATCATTTGCATTTCACAGTGCTATTTAGAACAGATGTTTAATACTTAATGAATTGAATATTTAGATATGGTGACGCGTTTGACACCTACCATTAAAGAAAAGAGTGAAATTCTCCTCAAGCAGTGGTCCTAGGGTTCAGGAAGTGAAGTCCCCGGATGGGCCAACGGGGAACGAAGACCTCAGGGGAGATACAGGCGTGTCCCCGGGCCTCCTGTGCTGTCCTGATGGGCGCCCCCAAGGAGGGCCACTTCCATCCCAACTGCCTGCCAACGCTGCTCCCGACCAACACTCCACCTCACTCAGGCGAAGCATCAGGTAAGTCTTCCTCTCCAACAGAGATCGTTCTAGAAGGGCACCCATCCCTTGCAGACTGATTCAGGAAGTTAAAGCCACGTTATGAATATCCAGCAGCCTTCCGTATATTACAATGTCTACCATGCTCCATGGAACACTGTGGTGTGCTTATTATAGTTTATTCCATAAGTAGATGCACCTTAAGAACAATTTATTCGAATATTAATACCTCTTTTGGGAGACATCATCAGCCTGACTAGAAAATATTATTATGGTAAAGTCCTGGGGAAAATCTCACAGAGCAAGTCAACAAAACCAGTAAAAAAAAAAAAAAAAAAAAAAAAAA
>NW_024080899.1:1024400-1031499 GCF_003009895.1 Hyaena hyaena
AAAAAAAAAAAAAAAAAAAAAGCCCACAACATGTGGCATATGTGACAAAAGATACGAAGAGCCGGCTTGAGGGGCACACAGACCTGGCCCCTGGGGCTCCCTAGGCCCCCTGCCCAGGGCGCCCTAACCGGAGGCCAGGGCCCCACCTTGCCAGTGAGGGCTGCTGTCTGCAGTGGGGCCCATGCGGGTGGGGTGGGGCAGGTGAGCACCCGCCTGGGCAGGCAGGTGGGGGGTCTGGATGGGTATCTGGGCTTGGCAGGAGGTCACCAATGGCTCTCTGCGAGGAAAGTGTCTGCCCTGCACTTCTGGGCACGGGAGGCTGGAACGCAGGTGGCCTGGGGTCAGCTGCCGCCCCCCGGCCTCGGGCAGCTCTCTCCAGCCCCCCGTGCCTCAGCTGGGAGGAAGCCGCAGAGGCGTTTGAGAGGGTTCGTGGGTAGCACTTGGAGGGGCTCGTGAAATAGAGGAAGCCAGCTGGACAAGTCATGTCACCTCTCCGGCCTTCAGGTCCCTCACCTGCAAAGTTAACATTAACACTAACACCAGCCTCCTCATAGAGAAAGCAAATATGATGATGCATCTTGGGGCTGCCTCCTGGCCCGAGGTGACCCCCAGGAGGGCGGCCGGCCCCACGTGGGGTTCTGCCGTGGACCCCACACACACACACACGGAGGACCCAGCCAGCCGCAGCCCACACCTTCGGACTCACCCGCCTAGAAGGAGGTGGGCCAGAGCAGCCTCGGCTCCAAGGCTCATTGGAAAATGGAAATGCGCATCTTTACCCCGTTTGTCATGTTATCAGTGCTCCTGACGGCCTCGTGGCATCACCCAAAGGAAAGATTTAGACCTAACGGGGAAAAATCAGTTAAAATCGACATATCCGTTAGAAGATTTTAGAACTGAAAACATATTCTTCATAGAGTGTTAGGATGGCTTCTTAGGTGAAGCTAAATCAATAGCTCATACTTGGGATGAATTCATTATTTTGTTTTATGAGGACTGTCTGGTTCCTAAATTCCCGCCTGTTCTGCCTCTTCACAGCCGCCCGGCTCGCCGCAGATGAATCTTGTAGACGTCAGCCACGGCTCCAACCCGCAGCCCCTCCGGAGGGTGAGGGGGAGACGGGGCAGATGGTTCGAGATGGGTCCCCCCTCACCGAAGGTGCCGAACTCTAGCGTCAGCCACGCCTCCGCGCCCCCCGTCCTGGGGGGATGCAGTGCCCGGCTTCACATCCGCGTCTGCCCCCCGAGTCCGGGAGGCAGCACGGGCCGCGGTCCCTCCAGCCGCCCATCGTCCCTTGGTCCCTGGGTCCCTCAGGCTGTTGTCCATGAAAGACTCCCGGAGAGGCGGCTGGGAGACGTGACCCAGGGTGGCAGAGGGACGGAGGGACGGGCAGAGCCCGGGGGGCAGCAGTGGGCAGCAGTCCCCAGCCCCCTGGCCCGCACCGCCCTGGCCCCCGCCCACCCGGCGTGCGCCTGCGTTCGGCGGCTGGCCACGATTAGTGCCCTTGGGGGGGATGGAGAAGTTTCCTTATAATCTGTACGTCTGAAGCAATGCTTTCACTCCCACCTAAGGACACACGGCAGCCTAGGAAACCATGGAACTAGATATGAAATACAGCATCCGAAGGAGGCGCTTCCTCTGATGAGGATGAAGTAACTCTCGGGGCCGCGGGGTGGGTGGCGGCCGGGAGCGCCGGCAGCGGAACCAGGCTCCTGAGCTGCGCTGCGGCCCGAGTGCCTTCCAGCCGCGGGTCCCGGGCGGCCGTGCCTGCCCCGCATGGCGCGGAGAGGACGCACGCTGTGGCAGCCCTCTGCAGGGGCAGCGAGGGGCCAGGGTCCCTGGGCGGGCGCCCCCCCATCCCGCAGCCCCGCCCCGCCAACCCCCCTCCATCCCGCAGCCCCGCCCCGCCAGCCCCCCTCCATCCCGCAGCCCCGCCCCCCAGCCACCCCATCCCGCAGCCCCGCCCCGCCAGCCCCCCATCACGCAGCCCCGCCCCCCAACCCCCCCCTCCCGCAGGCCCCCCCCCCCAGCCCCCCTCCATCCTGCAGCCCCGCCCCCCCAGCCCCTGCCCCAGGCCCCGCTGTGAACGATGCTGCGGCTGCCGGGACTCACCCGGGGACACTCTGTCCTCCCTTTTCAGGTAATAAACTTGACTGAGGTCACTCCTCAGATGGGGGGGGCGGGCCTCAAAGCCCGTGTCTCAGGCTCTGCCAAGCTGCCCCGGCCAAGTGAAATCTCCCGAAGAAGACAAAAAAATTAGCTCGACCGAAAAAAGCCAGGAAAACTTTGGTTGTTCTTCTGAGCCGCTGAACTCCGAGGCCGCACCCCCCGCCACCCCCACTCTGGCCTCCGCTAGCCGTGCAGGGTCGACGCGGGCAGGGGGCGGGGGGCGCAGAAGCAGAGCGGGGCTGGCAGGGGACCCATCCGTGCTGCTTCCCGCGGCTGCTGTGATGAGTAGCTAGACGCTTATTTCATTTAAATGTATTTTGTTTGTGTTTTTTAAAGAGTTCAATTTTTATTTTTTATTTTTTTAAGTTTATTTATTTTGAGAGAGAGGGAGAGAGTGTGCAGGAGGGGCGGAGCGGGAGAGGCGGAGAGACAATCCTAAGCAGGCTCCTCGCTGTCAGCGCAGAGCCTGACTCGGGGCTCAAACGTGCCAACGGAGCGATCATGACTAGAGCCAAAATCAAGAGCCCGGCGCTGGCCAGGCTGAGCCACCCAGGCCCCTAAATGTGTCTTACATCCACAGACGCTTGTTCTCTCACAGTCCCGGAGCGGGAAGCTGAGGTCAAGGTGTCACAGGGCCGTGTTCCTTGTGAAGTGCGCAGAGGGCCGTCCTTGCTGCCTCCCGGCGCTTCCCGGGCACTCCTTGGCGGTTGCTGGGCCTGTGGCCACATCCCTGCAGGGGCCGCCTCCATCGTCACGTGGCCTCCTCCGTGCATCCGAATCAAGTCTCCCGTGTCCCCTAGGGAGGGCGTCGAGGACACCTGGACAATCCAGACTCGTCCCGAGAAACTTGACCTCATGGCATCTTTTGCTGTAAAGGTCACAGCCGCTTGCTTGCTGTGTTAAGCTGACACTTGAGCATCTGGAGGTTAGGATGTGGACGCACTTCTAGGCGCCGCCGTTTCCCCGGCTCCACCACCCCTCGCAGTGACGTGGGGGTTAGACGCAGCGTCACCCCGCGCCTGCTCAGCCCCGGTCGTCATCCTTCAGTCTGCACGAGGCCGAGCCTCCAAACCTGGGTGTGAAATCGCGGGGACATCACTCCTCACTACACACCCGACTAAGCCCCGATGCTGCACCGGGAGGCGGGGACCCCATTCCTGTCCCTGGGACCTGCTGGGCTGTGATGGTCGTGCCAGAAAGGTGCACCACTGCCCCCTCAACCTCTCAACGCCACCTGCCTGGAGTTCTGACTCGGCCACCATACCCCTGTCCTCACAGGGCAGCGACAGTGACCAGTGCACTAGACAGTGCCCCCTGCAAAGCCACCAGGACCCAGTTACCTCCTCCCCCGCCCCGCCAAGTCCGTGCCCACCAGCAAAGCCATCTCCCCAGCCTGCCCCTGGGCCAAGAGGAGGTCTGGTTTGGGCCACTCTGTCCCCAAGCCACCGATCTCCCTCAACTCCTGGGTCTGGGGGCTGGGTCCTGCACGACGGAAGAGCCCTCACCAGCAGACGATCATCTGCCTCCTGTCCTCAGAGGTCGGAGGCGTCTTTGGTGCCCACTGTGCCGTCCATTCTGTGGGCTCCTGACACCTGCCAGGCAGCGGCTCACCAGGATCTGTGTCGTGCACCAAACCCCTCCCCCCCCGGAGCAGTGCGATAAACGCCACAAGTGTGGCCCTTGAGTTCAAGTAGATTTATCCTTTTTCTGCAACAAAAGAGCCCTGTTCGAAATGCCTACTGTGTGCTGGGAATTGTGCATTCTCTGCACTGTGCCCCTGGGCCACTGGAGGGGAGAGACACTGCACTGGAGCGGCGCCACGGGCCCCGCAGTCCTGGGAGCCCGCCGCGGGACAGATCATCACGCGCGCGGGACGCTCAGTCTTGGGAAGGAGCGGCCACGTCCCAAACGAGAAAGTCACAAGTGGGGGTGTGGCCTGGCCCTTCCAGGCCTGACCTGCCCGCCTGGTCCCCGTGGACAGCCTCAAAGTCCTCCCGTGAGGGTTTGCAGAGCGTGGACCTCCTGAACCTGCCCGGCCTCTGCTCTGGGCCGGAGTTTAGGGCTGAATATGCCAGACAGGTGTCTTCTTGCAAAACATTAAGAACGAGAACAGAGCAGAACGCGGGCCCAGGGCCCCAGGGCTGCCGCGCGCACGTCTGTGGGGCCCTGACCGGGCTGTGGCAGCGGGGACCACGTTGCGATTCTAAAGCCGCACTTGCCCTGCCCGTGGAGAGGGTCCTCTCTTACTCCACGGTGCCCACCCAGCTGCCACCTGTCATACCCCTCAAGGTTCCACTTGTAAGGACAACACCCCTTCGAGACCCAGGCCAGCTTTGGAATTGAAGGCCTGTGTCGTCCCAACAACTCGGAATGCACGTGAAGTGCTATTAATTTCCAGTCCATCCACGTTCATCTTCCCTAAGACACTAGCCGAGACCCATAAGTCATGATTATTATGACGAGCCGACTAGCTGCAGGGCCCGCCTCCGAGTTCTCTGCAGCAAGAAGAAGAGATGGTGCTCTCCGTCTCATCCATCTTTTAATTGCCCTTTCCCAGGGCAGGGGTTATAACCAGACCGTGCCGACAGTGACAGCATCGACATGCGCCCGGTTCCGTCTTGCTGTCAACGGCTGCAACACCATGCAGGGCCGACGGGCTTGCCGCGTTTACTTGGGGGACGTGTGTGTTTCCAGCTGTCCACGGCGTGTCCGCTGTGGCTCCGAGCACCGCCCTTCTCCAGCCTGCGCCAGGCGCGGGGGTTACTCACGCCAGCAGAGCTGTTTTTCAGCAGCGAGAACAGGCTGTCTGACTCCGCAGAGCACGGGGCCAGCAGACACGGGCCCTGCGCTCCCTTCCTTTTCCCTCCTTCCTCCTCCTCCGCCTCCTTACTGGGATCCCAGGTATCAAGCGCACGTGCTTATTGCAGGAAGGCCTGCAATTCAGAAAGAAAACAGAGCTTAAGGTTCAAAGCGCAATCTCCCTGCTCTTCCGTGTCTCCTACTCCCTGAACAAACGCCGTTAGCGGGTCTCGTCTGTGTCTGCACAAATACACACGCTCCTCTTTGTAGCTGCTTTTATTGAGATACAGTACAGCCATGAAAGGCGTATGATTCAGTGGTTTGTAGTCTGTTCTCAGAGACAGGCCACTGTCCCCTCCGTCACTCTTGGAACATTCCATCCGCTCAGGGAGAACCATCGGCCTATCCAGCATCCTACCTCCGCCCTACGTGAACTTTTTTTTTTTTCTACTTCCTGTCTATAGATTTCCCAGTTCCAGACATTTCATATCAGAGGAGTCACACGACGTGTAGCCTTTGTGCCAGGCTTCTCTCACTGAGCGTCATGTTTTCAAGGGGCACCTGTGTTTTAGTGTGTGGGGGCTTCGTTCCTTTCTGGCTGAGTACTAGCCCCCCGTACAGGTAGACCACACTGCGTCGATGCATCAGGTGTGTGCAAATACCCGCATTTCTTTATCTGTGCAAATATTTTATTTATTTATTTATTATTCAAATCCCCAGTGTGGGGTTTGAACTCACACGGCCCTAGAACTTGGCCCAGGAAGGTGTTTTCCAGGAAGTGAAATGTGCCAGTTACCCTCACCACAGCCATGACAAAGGTCAGAGGGCCGTGCTCATACCTGAGCCTGGAAGATTTGCCAGATGGCTTCTGGGACTCCCTTGGGTGCCGGCTGGGCTGTGGTGACCCCCCCCGACTGTGCATCCTGGGGACCTTCTGGTTAGACACAGCCAGACTGTTTCTCATTTTGCCTCTCTTGCCAGAGCTGGGAGGAGTGGCAGCACTTTCTAAATATGTATAAGTTATACAGGAAAGGGAGAGAAGAGACATGGGAGTTTTGAGTGGTTCCATGAACGCCCTGAAGCCGCCATGTCTGCCAGGCCGATCCTAGTTGCACCACTGACTTGGGAGGCCCCCCTTCCTCCAAGGACCCGCGCCCCACTTACCAGGCGGTCCTTAGCTGTGACCTTCCAGGCCACTGTTGCCTGGCTGGGGGAGGGGAGCCAGCAGGCCGCCCCAGGCCACCCCCGGATCCTCCTCCCACACCAGCCTGGGACTTCCAGGGGGGACCCCGGCGCCCTGGTGCAGGCCCCCTGCAGCCGGGACGGCCAGGGCCCGGCCGCGCAGTCGGCACAGCCGTGACGCTGCCCCCGCTGAGCGGGCCCCTTGAGGACAAAGCAGCCCCCACAGCTTCCTCTCCCCTGCCCCGGTGGCGGCTGCTGTGGACCGGACTGGGGAGGGGGCCCCGCGGGCTGGTGCCTGGATGCAGTTGTCCCGCCTGGGGCTGTCGCCCGGCTCAGCCTCGGAGACTTTGTGTCCCAGGCCTGTGTGACCAGGCTCCTCCAGCTGGTGGCTTGTGGTAGCAGAGACGGCCCTTTCACGGCCCCGGGTGGCAGGGCCAACCCCCCTCTGAAGGCTCTGGGTGTGGACACCCGTGCGGCCCCTCGCCTGGCTCCTGGGGCGCTGGTGTCCCCTCGCGCTCCCGGGCTCACAGCCGCAGTCTCTCCCGTCTCTGCCTCTGCGCGTCCTGGTGTCTCTGTTTTCTTCTCTTACAGTGACCCCAGTCACTGGTTTGGAACACAGCGTTCACCTTTACCCAACTATGTCCTTAGCCTAAGTTCCAGAAATGACACTGGTGGACTTGGCTCGTGTTGTCCCATTGGCCTTGGAAAGCTGTGCTTCTAACTGCAGCGCCCAGGGGTCAGGCTCCCACCAACTGTCCCCAACTCATTAGCTGCTCCCTCCCTCCTTTCCCCTCCTGTGCCCCTCCCCCTTCTCCTTCTTCCTTTCCTCTCCCCGCTCCTTTTCCCCTTCCCTCTCCCCTCCCCCACTTCTCCCCTCCCCCCACTTCTCCCCTCCCTTCCGTCTCCCCTCCCCCCACTTCTCCTCTCCCTTCCCTCTCCCCTCCCCCAC
>NW_024080899.1:1031906-1069406 GCF_003009895.1 Hyaena hyaena
CCCCTCCCCCACTTCTCCCCTCCCTTCCCTCTCCCCTCCCCCCACTTCTCCCCCTCCCCCTCCTGCTTCTCCTCCAGTCCTTTATTTTTCTTCTTTTCCTTCAACTTTGCAAGGCTGAGAAGTAAAAATATCAATTCATTGTTTTATTTGACTATTTTTAAAATTTCTTTGGTAAAATACTTTGCATTCTTTATCCATTTTTCCCTATTGAGGTATTTAGGAAGTTTTTTTCATTAATTTGAGAAAGTTTCTGTCTGTAAAGAATGTCAACCCCTTTGTCCTTCATATCCATTGTAGGTATTTTCCCCTGGTTGCGACAAACTTTCTCCAGGTGTGAAATTCCAGGAGAAGTTTCTGGCATGAATCCTTTTAGAGGGGACATTAGGTGACATAATGGACATGAATGTCTTTTATTGCAGTTTTCAAACAATATAGATATACTCTTCAGATGGACATTTTTTATATTGACCCTCTATAAAGTCTAGCGGCATAAGACTAAATCATAAATAAGTGAAGACATTTTTACAGGAAACAAGGACATTGAAGTCTGTGTACATGGCTTTTTTCCCCACATTTTTTTAAATTATAAAAGTAATAGACAAAAAGTAAAAATATTAAAGCAGTGTGGACTGATATTAAATAAAAAAGAAAAGTTTCCCACACCATTACCACTCTCGGGAGAGAGCCATATTAACAGTTTATGTTTTCGGATCTTATTGTTGCCACCGTAATTCTAAATAAAATGCTTCTACTTCTGTTTCTGCATTTGTCGATTTTAAACAATTTCTATTTGACTTTTCAGTATGACCGAGAAGTCTAAGTCATTTCCACTTTCTACATTCTCCCCTTAATTTTGTTACATTACTTTTCACTCTCCCATTTTTTCATCAATGGCTTAGAATTATGTGCACAGATCTCTATTTCTGGGACCAGCCTTGAACACGATCTCAGCGCTCCCTTCTTCGTCAGGTGAACTGGTGAGAGCTCCTCTGCTCCATGTCATTTCTCCCCACGCAAACCCATGTCAATGATTCTCTTACACCTAGATTGTTCAGAAGTTGTTTCTCCACAAAAGGTGATGAGCACCTGCTAAATGGCAGGCACTGTTGTAGGCAGCAGACAATACTGACAGAATCCCTAGACTTACAGAGCTCACTTTCCTTTGGGGAGACAGACAATGAACAAAGGCAATAAGTAAAATCTACAATGTATTAAGTGGGAGGAGCTATGGGAATAGAAGGAAGGGAGGTGAGGAGTTGCCATTCAATAAATGGCCAGGGAAGAACTTATAACATTTATTCTCTGTTCTAAATCTGTAACTACGTCTCCTCTATAAATGCCAGTATGTTTAGTCTATAATTCTAAAGCTAGTAAACATATAGTATGGCTTCATAAATATTATTCCTTTCTGTACTGAGGAAGGAAATGAAATTTTATACCACTAGGTACAGCTGCCGGCAGGGATGGTGATCCAGGAGCTGATGTTAAAATGCGTATGTACTTTTTACATTCTATCAGTTGCCCAAATCACGTCATGATATTTTATCTGAGCCCATGACACTCTTCTATAACTCTTTGTTTATCTTGGGATTGCTAATTGCCTTTATGTTTTCATAGTGATGGAACAAGTATGCTTTCCTTACCACATCAGGAAGATCATCCAGCTTCTTCATTGCACTATTCTGAATGGCTAATTCGTACCAGCTGCTTTCCAAGCTCTCAGACTAGAATTTATTTTCATACTGCACACTTGGGTTAATGCAACTGACTTCTGGACCCCAGCTCTTTCTTTTTCTTAAAGTTCTTTTGTTGCTGTTGGTGGCTATATTGGAGTGCATCCTCAAGCAAATTTTTCTGAGAGCACGAAAGGTGATGCAAGAAGTAAATTTCTCCCAAAATTGCATACCTGAAAATTCACCCTCAGATATAATTGCTGGTTTTTCTGGGCATAGATTCTGAATTCAAAATACTTTCCTCACAGGAGTGCCTGGCTGGCTCAGTTATTAGAGCACACAACTCTTGACCTCAGGGTTGTGAGTTCAAGCCCCATCTTGGGCATACAGCTTACTTAAAAAACAACAAACAAACAAAAATTAAGAGTTCTTTGGGGTGCCTGGGCGGCTCAGTCAACTAAGTGTCTGACTTCGGCTCAGATCTGACACTCATCAGATCGAGCCGTGCACTGTGTGTGGAGCCTGCTTAAGGTTCTCTCTCTCTTCTACATTTGCCCCACCCCTGATCATGCAGGCGTGCATGTGCGTGCACACTCTCTCTAAAAAAATTAAATTAAATTAAATTAATACTCTCCTCATGACTCTAAAGCTCAGCTTCGTTGTAGCTGATGAGCTTGCTGCCGACAAGTGGTTAACTTGTCTTTTCCTTCTCTAAGTGCTCTAGCGATCTCTCCGTAATCCTTGATATCCTAGAATTCCACAAGACTGGTACTGAGTCCGAGTCTCCTTTTTGGGTGGAGGAATCAGGATCTCATAGGACCAATAGGGTTGGATGGGCCAGAAACATGCGTGCAGGTTGCTGTCAGAGGAGCTGTGTAAGTTCAACAAATTCATACTAAAGTATGAGTGACTGATAGGCTGACAGATGCTGGGAGAGGTGACGAGATAGTAGAGGTGTGGTAAAAGAGAGTTATAAGGTTCAAGGAAACTGACTACTTTTTGGTATCTGTGTGGACCTATTCTGTGTAGGGAGTCCTCCTTTCACCTTACCCCTTGCCTGTCCCCAGCACCCCAGCACAGCCACCCACAGAATGAGAGTCAGTGGTCTGGCACCCTAGTTCTAGAGGCATGCCAGCCAGTCACGACTGAATCACAAAGCCTGTGATGAAGGGGAGCTCAGACCATGAGGTCAAGCCTGTGACATCACAGGTGCAGCTGTGAAGTCAGGATCATGTCTGCAGGGAGGCATCACGGGATCCCGTCACCCCTGGGATCTGGGTGTGGACTGGACACCTTGCCTTGTGGTGCAGGCCCAGCCTGGCCGAAGGCAGACGGGAAATTTCCCCACACTGGGTGGAGGCCCGTGCCCCGGCCCGTCTCTGCAGGCAGCTGAGCTGGCTGGCTCGGTGCTGCCCACATCAGTGCCTGGAGGCCAGCTCAGCCTCGGGATCCAGCCTGGGCCTCAGAGTCTGAGCCAGGGGCGGGCAGTGCCAGCACGCCGGGCAGGACAGTGTGCGTGGCTGGCCTCCCTCCCGTACCAGCCGCTCCTCCGCAGCGGGCAGACATGCCCACCTCCCAGCTAGGCTTGGGGCTTCTGGACAGGCTGATGCCCTGGGTGGGGGAGGGTCCCAGCCCGGACGTGTGGCCACCACCTCTTGCAAGAAAGTCGGTCCTCTCCCCAGCTGTTCCCAGGTGAGGGGGTGTCCCTGATCAGGGCCCAAGGCAGGGGGGTAGCCAGGGCCAGGGACAAACCAGGGGTGGTGTCTGTGGCCCTGGCTGTAACCGTCACTCCCCCGCAGGCCAGGGGGAGTGTCCTCCTTGGGCATGTGCTTGTGGAAGGAGCTGATGCTGTTTGTTCTGAAAGAAATTGGCTCGACTTGCCTCTTCCCCAGGGCTGAGGCCTCTGGGAGTTTCGCTGGAAACAGCGCCTTCTCCGCGGCCTCAGGGTCTGAGCTGGGTCTTCTGGGAAGAGAGCGGGGCCCTCACAGGTCGGGGCCACAGTCCACACCCTGGAGCGGACCTCAGCCATCGAAGTCATGGAGCGCACATCCACGCCACAGTGCAGACGGGCCTCAGAGCGATGCCGAGGAAGGGAGCCAGACACCCAAGGTACATGAAGGACCCCTTTTACTCAAAACGCCCAGGACAGGTAAATCCATGGGGCGGAAAGCAGACCGGCCGTTAGGAGGAGCTGATGGGAGGAGGCGTAAAAGGTACACTGAGGCACTTGACGATTTTCCGAGAGTTTGAGCCGGCATCAGCTTGAACGTGGCAGCACTGAACTAAAAGTGACTGAGAGCCCCCACCCGCCAGGAGCTGGGGAGGGGGTCTGCAGAGAGGCCAGGAGCAAAGCAAGGCAGCGGCTGGACCGTGGCTGAAGCATCCGCCTTCTCCTTGAAGGCCTGGGTGGCTGTTCTTGAGTTTCATCTTCTCGGGCTCAAGTGCATGACTGGGGCTTGGGCTCTGGTTTGCTTGTGCGAGCTGCCAGGGCAGGACGGCCACCCCAGCCTAGTGGCCTTGCTTCGTCACTGTAACAGGGGAGTGGGGGGGCGGATGCTCACTGGGCCCAGGGGCTCCCCCGTGGCTGATGAAAATGCTGTGGAATGAGTACAGGGAGGGGTCACACAGCTTTGTGAATGTGCGAAGTGCTACTGAATTGGACGCTTTAAAAGGTTAAAATGCTTAACTTTATGTTACGTGAATTCCACCTCAATTAGAAAAAGTCTCAGCACACCTGACTGGCTCAGGTGGTTAAGCATCTGACTCTTGATCTTGGCCCAGGTCATGATCTCACAGTTCGTGGGATCGAGCCCCGTGATGGGCTCTGTGCTGCCAGCAGGGAGCCTGCTTGGAATTCTGTCTCTCCCTCTCCCTGCCCCTCCTGCCCCCAAAATAAATAAACAAACATTAAAAGAAAACCCTTATATATCTCAACCATGGGCTTGGGACAAACCTCGGGGCCTTGGGGTTGCAAGACAGTGGGTGTGAGGGGGAAGGGCAGCCATGGCTTGCGGAGAGGGCCGAAGCGGCCAGCATGCCTGGGCCGCGCAGGCTTGGGGGCAGCTGCTGCCGAGGCCTGTGGGCTCATCAGAGCTCCAGCGTGCATCCTTGTGAGGGACCAGGGCTCAGCTGCAGGGTCTGGACACATGTCTCAGGAGCCACACTGCAGGGCCCCACTTGGGCGCAGTGGGACCGAGACCCTGGGAGCCCTCATCCCTGTGGCTGGGGGGGACCCGCTCCTGGGCCAGAGGAAGGACAGGCGAGGGCATTAGGGTCAGAGGCTGAGGCCAGACAGCCGGCTCTTTCCGCCCTGGACAGGGCTAGTGAAGGAGCTGCTGCTGATATGAACCAAAAGCCCTTCGGGCCCGTCATCGCCTTCCCAGGAATCTGCCCAGGGAAGCCGGCAGAGGCGCGCACTCGGTGATTCGCAGGCAAAGCACCCTCGAAGCTCCTGCGCAGCACGGAAAAGCAGGCAGTCTGTGCGCCCACTGACAGGGAGCATGGCTGGCACTTCCGTGTGACAAGATTGGGCAAACGTTAACATATTAAGACACGTCAATTATCAAGGTGCCCACAAAACACCCCGTGAAAAAGTCCGCGGATACTCGGAAGTGTCTGCTGTGGCCATGCAGCATCGCAGACTGAGGACGGCCGTGGCTCCCTATCCGTGGGACGTGTCCCAGTGGACAAGCATCATCCAGGACAAAAGACCTTTGGTCGGCGCAGGATTGGCCGGGGACCTGCAGGGCCCAGCCAGGCAGCAGGTCTCAGGGGACATCGGAGGACGAGAGGAGTGCTGTGGAGGTGGCTTCAGATGCAGGCGCCTGGGCAGGGCCTGGGGGCCGCTGGCATCGGGGCAGAGGAGCCAGGGAGGAGGGAGCGCGCAGCAAGGTGACTCTAGCAAGACCCCAGGGGAGCTCCCGACTCCGCGTTGCACTGGGCAGATCTTGGTCCTCGAAAGGAAGGCAGAGCATGAGCCTGCCTGACCCGCCGTCCCACAGGTGTGCCAGGGGCTCTGGGCCAAAACAGACGGGCCTGGGGGCCACCCCGTGTGAAGGTGCTGGCAGTGGGCAGGGTGCCCTGATTTCTGGCTTGTACGGCAGGATGGGGTGGTTCGGCCGTGGCTAAGACGTCCCAGGCAGTTCAGCGGGAGGATGGGAATGACGAGCTCGGGCTTAGACGGGACGGAGGTCGGGAGGAGGTCGAGGAGCCCCAGTGACCGCTGCCCCAGGCCCTGATCTCAACAACCCGCATTCTTACCCTGCCGGGAAGGCCATACACGTGTGGTTAAGGATCTGGAAATGAGCGTATCCTGATCGTCCAGATGGGCCCTTAAAGCAATCGTGTCCTGGGAGAGGAGCAGAGTGAGACTTGATCCAGAAAGAAGACAGGCAGAGACTGGAGCGGGAGGAGCCAGCAGTTTCCAGAAGCGGGAAGAGCAAGGGGCAGGTCATTTCCCGCCTCTTCCAGGGGGGGCGACCTTGCAGACACCGTCACTTCAGCCCAGTGATGCTGATTCTGGATTCTGGCCTGGGGACTGTGAGAAAGTACCTTCATGTGGTTTTAAGTCACCCAGGCTGTGGTCACGAGCTGCGGCTGCCCCAGCGCATTCACACAGGGAGACCCAGACCTGGGAGCTGCTGGCGCGGGGGACGCGTGTGCACGGGGCATCGCGAGGTGCTCCCGCACAGATGGCCCGAGACGCCCATTTGTTTGGGAGGCGACCCCAGGGGAGTGGGAACTCGAGCCGGGAAAGGGCAGGACCTGGGAGTATGCACATCACCGGCCGTGGTGCAGGATGAAGCCGGGTGTCTACCCACCAGCACCCCCCCCCCACGGTGCTAATGCCCAGCTCCCGGTCTGTCCCATGCGCAGGCTGAGGCAGTGCCCGCGGCCAGAGTCATTCTAGGGAAGGGGTCTCGTCTTGTACAAGAGCCGAGGGGTATTGGGGGTGCAGAGTGTGTCTGCCTCCGTGAGAGGACGGCGCGGATCACTGAGTGCAGTGGACAAAGACGGCGAGTCTCTGTGGGGGGCCAGGAGCAGGGCCAGGGAGGGAGAGCACCCAGGGGCCCAGTGGGAAGGAGGGTAGAGGCTGAGGGGGCCGGGGCTGCGGGGACGGTGGGGAGCGAGTCAAGCTCACTTCCTGTGTCTGAATCCCAGCTTGGACCCCACCAGCCGGTGGCCCTGGAAGTGCTGTTCGCCCAGGTTCACCTTCCTTATCTGTGAAATGGGATGACTATAACGCCCGCCCTGCAGGCCGCCAGTGGGAACTAGCCCGTGATGCCCGGTGCAGGGCGCATGCTTGGAAAACATCACCTGTCCTTGCTCCTTTTCATCTCCATTTCCCATCATGAGATTATTGCAGATTCACGGGCCGCCGTAAGAAGTAACGCAGTTTCCCCCAACGGCTGCGTCTCACTCTGGGCCGCTGGCGGGGCTCCCCCGAGATGGAGCCTGGGCACAGAGCATTTCCGCCACCAGGGGTGTCCCGGCAGCCATCCGGTGCAGCCACAGTGCTCCCCGACCTCCACCCCTCCCCCTTACCCTGGGGCCATGAACGCGGTCCCTGTTTCTATAGTTTTGTCATTTTGAGAATGCCGTATCAATGGAATCATCTGGCGTGTAAACTTGGTGTGTTTTTTTTCCACTTAGCAGAATGTTCTGGAAGTCCATCCAGGTTGTTGCGTGTATGGACAGTCCCTTCCTTTCCACTGCTAAGGAGCACCCACGTGTGGGTGGGCTCTAGCTGGTCTGAGCACCTGCCCGTTGGAGGACATCCGGGCTGTTTATCGTGAATAAGGCAGACATGAACATTTGTGTTTCGGGTTTGCATGAATGTTAGTTTCTGTTCTCTGAGATAAGGTCCGGGGGTGCGATTGCCAGGTTGCTTAGTGGTTGCAGGTTTAGCTTTTAAAGAACCACCCAACTGTTTTCCGAAGTGACTGCACCATTTTATATTCCCGCCAGCGGTGCCTGAGGGACCCAGCGTCTCCGTCTACATCAGCATGTGGTGTCACTGTTTTTTATTTTAGCGACTTTGATGGGAGTGTAATGGGGTCTCATTGTGATTTTAATCTGCGTTTCTTTAATGAACAAGTGTGTTTTTATCTTTTATGTGATTAATTGCCACCTGTTGGGGCCCCTGGGTGGCTGAGTCAGTTCAGCGTCCGACTTTGGCTCAGGTCATGATTTCACAGTTTGTGGGTTCGAGCCCCGTGTCAGGCTCTGTGCTGACAGCTCAGAGCCTGGAGCTGCTTCAGATTCTGTATCTCCCTCTCTCTCTGACCCTCCCCTGATCACACTGTCTCTATCTCTCTCTCAAAAATAAATTAAAAACATTAAAAAACATTTAATTGCCACCTGTAAACTCTCTGCTGAATGTTCTTCATGTCAGTTCATCTCCTAATTAGATATTTGTGTTCTTACTGTTGACTTTTGAGAGTTATTTATGTAATCTAGTTACTAGTCCTCTGTCAAATTTTCGATTTACAAATATTTTCTCTTGGACTGTAGCTTATCTTTATGTCTTCTTCCCAGGATCTTTTGTGCAGCAAAACTTTATGTTCACATGAAAAACCTGTACACAAATGTTTGTAGCAGCTTAATTCATGGAATGGCCCCACACAGGAAACTGCCCAGATGTCTTTCAACACGTAGTTACTTAAGCAAAATGTGTTTCTTTTCTTTCTTCCTTTCTTCCTTTCTTCCTTCCTTCCTTCCTTCCTTCCTTCCTTCCTTCCTTCCTTCCTTCCTTTCTTTCTTTCTTTCTTTCTTTCTTTCTTAACACTTGTCAAGCCAGTGACATCTGTTGCCTACCTCCAGGGAGTACTCTAGTCTGAGTACTTCTGCCCCCTGCATCTTGGTATCAGAGATGCAAAGGAAAGCACAACACAGACGAGCACTGAGTGAAACATTGCTTTCCTCGCACAGAGATGAGACTCACAAAAAGCTGCTTTCATAGAGGGCATCAGCGCCCTCATGGCCAGCAGGCTCCTCATGGTAGTTGGTGCAGGGCCATGGCCTGCATGCACCCTTCCAGTGCTGCCTCAGATGGACCCTGTCCCCTCCCTGCAGGTGACAGAGAGAGCAGTGGGCTTGGCCATGTGCTGTATGATGCACACACCTAAGCAGAACAGAGGAGGGCACATCAATCTGAAACAAGGAAAGATATCCACACAAGGTGTCAAGTCCAGCACAGGCTTTGTGGGATCTTTGCCTCTTGATAAGGACATGTTCCGGGCTCAGTGCTCCTTCCTATGCAGCCAAGTGTGCGGCAAGGCCGTCTTTCCCAACATATTCTGACTAAGCCCAGTTTACTCATGTTTTCCTTTTATGGATTGTGCTTTTGTATCAAGTCTGAGAATTCCTGTTTTTTTACCTAAAACTTTTGTACTTTTACATTCCACACGAAGTCCATGAGACATTTTGAGTTAATTTTTATATAAGGTGTGAGACTTGGGTGGACGTTCGTGTTTTTGCATTCATGTTGTACATGAAAAAGCATTTTCTATGCATTTAATGCTATGACTTTTCCTCTCAGCACAGCATTAGCTGTATCCTCAAATGTCAATATGTTGTCTTTTTGTCTTCATTCAGTTAATTTCTTTTTTTTTTTTTAATTTCACTCAAGACTTCTTGGACTCATGGAATTGTTTTCTTTAATTTCCAAGTGTTTGAAGATTTTTCTGTTATTGGATACTAGTTGGATTCCATTTTGGTCAGACAACACAGTCTGTCTGATTTTGATTCTTTTAAATTTATTGAGATCTGTTTTATGTCCTAGATTATATGGTCTATATTGATACATGTTTCATGGACATTTGGAAAGAATGTGTACAATGCCATTGTTGCGTGGAACATTCCATAAATGTCAGTGAGACCCTAATTGGATTGAATTGTTGGTTGATGGTGTGATTGAATTCTCCCGGGTTTTTGCTGGTTTTCTAAGCATTTCAACAATTGTTGAGAAATGCTCTACTCTAATTTTAGTTTTTTTCTATTTTTCCTCTCAATTCCATCACCTTGGTTTCACATATTTTTGTAGCTGTTTTTGGTGCAAACACATTTAGCATTGCTATGTCTTCTTTTATCACTATATAATGTCCCTTTCTGTCTCTGGTAATTTTCTTGCTCTGAGGTCTATTTTATCTAACATTAATAAAACCAATTCTTCTTTATTAAGATTCATGTTTATTAATGTATTCAGAGCATTTACATTTAATGTAGTTTTTAATATATTAGGACTTGAGTCTGTCATTTTATGTTTTGTTTTCAATTTATTCCCTCTACTTTTTACTTCTCTTTTTTATACTTCTGTATTTCTGTGGGTTACTGGAGCACATTTTAGAATTCCATTTTTGAGTTAACTATTGCATTTAGATGTTTGTAACTTCTAAATTTTCTTTTTTTATTGTTTTTTGCTTAGGGACCTGCCTTTAGCCATTTAGCCTTTCAGGGTAGATGTGCAGGTGACATTCTCTTAGCTGTCTTTCCTCTAGGAATGTCTTTATTTCCCTTTTATTCCTGAAGGACATTTTTACTGAATGAAGGATTCTGGGTTGACAGTCCTTTTCTTTTAGCATCTTAAGTAATTTTTGTCACTTTCTTCTGGCTTCTGTGGTTTCTCTTTTTAAAAAAAGGTTTTTATCCTGTTTGAGATTCACTAAGTTTATTGAATCTAGTTTGCGTCTTTTGCCAAATCTGGGGAGTTTTCAGCCATTATTTTTCTGAGTACTTTTTCAGCCATATCCTCATTCTCTTCCTCCTGGGGCTCCAATAACATGAATGGTATATCTTTTGTTACAATTCTACATGTCTCTGAAGCTCTGTTCATTAAAAAAAATTATCTCTCTTTTTAGGTTGAGTAGTTTTTATTGTTAAATCTTCAAGTTCACTGATTACTTCCTCTGACTCCTCCACACTTTGGTAGAGCCCATCCATTGAGTTTTTTATATCTGTTATATTTTTATTTTAAAAATTTCCATTTTCTTCCTCTTTATATATTCTATTTCTTTGCTGAAACCTTCTATTTTATTTCCTGATACTTTCTACCTTTTCATTTGTTTCAAGCATATTTGTAATTGTTCGCTGAAACATTCTTATGATGGCTGCTTTAAAATATCCATCAGATAATTCTAACATGTCAGCATCTCAGAGTGTTGGCACCTATTAGTGATTTTTTCTCATGCAGTTTGTGATATTCCTGGTTCTTGGTATGACAAGTGACTTTCATTTGAAACTTGGATGTTTTTATTATGTTCTAAGAATCTTACTTAAACTTTCTGTTGCAGTTGGCATCCTTGGCATGGCTGTGGCGAGGAAGGGAAAGGTATCACCTCATTCACACCCAGTGGGGGGACACTTCATTACTGCTGGGTAGGGGTGGGAGTTCTGGTTGCCCATGAAACTTCCACTAATACCTCCCTGGCTGGATGGGACTGCTCATTACTGCTCCCCACATGGCCTCTGTGGGTCCCATAGCCTCATTACAGTTGGGTGGTAGAGAAGGCTCTTACTCCCCACCTGGCCTCCTCTGACACCACCTTATTGGGGCACCTCCTTACAGCCTCTTGAGGATAGGAGTCTAGGCCCTCCATTCAGTCTTTGCTGGCATGGGTGGTGTAGGACCATAGGTTTTCTGAAGTATTTGGTTGGAAAAAACAATTATAGTCTAAAAGTTCTCTGTCTTACTAGCATATTCCTTTCCCTGCTCTTTGGCTAGACAGAGTAGAGATTTTCTTCCCCCAAAAAAATCTGTACCATTGACACTTCTGGGCTGCCATCATCATCAGTTCCAAGTCTGGGATATATGAGGCAAAATGAAAACCCAGGAAAGTCACCACTACGTAGTTCCCTGGGTCTCAAGATCCCTGGCTGCTCTTTTTTCTCCTTGACACTTTTCAGCCTCCTCATGTATGTTTTCCGTATAAGACCCAGGGTTTTTAGTTGTACCTAGCAGGGTGGAAAGAAAAAAGTTCATCTACTCCATCTTCCCAGAAGCAGAAATCTCTTAACTGTTACTACTTTTTAAGAAAAAAATGAAGTGTACAAAACACCCACCCAGTCATGGAAGAGCACATGTCTCCAAATGTCTTTCTGAAGAGACTAGATGGAAATACACCAAAAAGTTAACACTGATGATATATATACCATATGTACATATATATACATATACATGTAGTCTTTAAAATCAAATCGAAGCCTATCATACATATATACATATGATATATGTCTTTCCTGTAATTCTCACATTGTTTATTATAAGCAAGTACTATTTATAATTTTAAGAAAACAATAAAAATTTCCACTTTTAAAAATAAGCTGCTGGCAAATCAGTGATTGAGAGGATAAAATTATGGACAAAAATGAAGCAGAAAAGAGAGGGAAACAAAGGCAAAAAAATCATGATATAAGACTTAGAGAACTCAGTGGCTTATTAAAAAGGCATACCATCTGAATCATAAGAGTCCCAGAAGATGAAGAGAGAGAAAAAAGGGCAGGTTTATGTGGGCAAATTATTTCCCAATCTTCCTAATCTGGGGAAGGACACAGACATCAAAATCCAAGAAGCACAGTTTCAACTCCCATTAGATTCAACAAAACCCAACTATCATCAAGGCATATCATTGTCAAACTCACAAAGGAATTTTCACAAGGAAAGAATTATGAATGCAGCAGGGAAAACAGTCCTTAACCTGTAAGGGAAGACAGATCAGGTTCGCCATAGACCCATCCACAGAAACCTGGCAGGCTGGAAAGGAGTGGCAGGATATATTTAATGTGCTGAATCAGAAAAATATACAGTCAAGAATTCTTGATCCAGCAAGACTGTCATTCAAAATAAAAGAGATAAAGAGTTTCTCAAACAAAAACTAAAGGAGCTTGTGACCCCTTGACCAGCCCAAAATCTCTGGGATGCAGCAAAGGTGGTATATAGGGTAGTATATAGCCACCCAGGCCTTCCTAAAGTAGGAAGAAAGTTCTCAAATACACAACCTAACCTTACAGCTAAAAGAACTGGAAAAAGAACAGCAAATAAATCCCAAAACCAGCAGAAGAAGGGAAATAATAATGATTATTGCAGAAATCAATGATATCAAAATAAAAAAAAAAAAACATTAGAACAGATCAATGAAACCAGGAGCTGATTCTTTGGGAGAATTAATAAAATTGATAAACCCCTAGTCAGAAGAAAAAGGAAAGGACCCAAATAAATAAAATCACAAATGTAAGAGGAGAGATCACAACCAAGATTGAAGAAATCCAAACAATAATAAGAGAATATTATGACCATTATATGCCAACAAATTGGGCATCTGGAAGAAATGGACAAATTCCTAGAAATATATAAACTACCAAATATGGAACAGGAAGGAGTAGAAAAGTTGAACAGACCCATAACCAGTAAAGAAATTGAATTAGAAATAAAAAATCTCCTAATAAACAAAAGGCCAGGCCCAGATGACTTTCCAGGGGAATTATACCAAATATTTAAAGAAGAGTTAATACCTATTCTTTTGAAGCTATTCCAAAAAATAGAATTCTGTGAGGCCAGCATTACCTTAATTCCAAAACCAGACAAAGACCCCACTAAAAAAGGAGAACCATAATTTCCCTAATGAACACGAATGCAAAAATTCTCAACAAGATAGTAGCAAACCAGAACCAACAATACATTAAAAGAATTATTTACCATAATCAAGTGGGATTTATTCCTGGGATGGAGGGCTGGTTCAATACCTGCAAATCAATGTGATACATCACATTAATAAAAGAAAGGATAAGAGCCACATGATCCTCTCAATAGATGCTGAAAAGGTACTTAACGAAAGAGAGCATCCTTTCTTGATAAAAACCTGTAAGAAAGTAGGGATAGAGGGACACACCTCAAGATTGTAAAGGCCATATACAGAAGACCCACCACTAACATTATCCTCAATGGGGAAAAACTGAGAGCTTTCCCCGTAAGGTCAGGAACATGACAGAGATGTCCACTCTTGCCACTGTTATTCAACATAGTTGGAAGTCCTAGCCTCAATAGTCAGAAAACTAAAGAAATAAAAGGCATCCAAATTGGCAAGGAGGAAGTCAAACTTTCGCTCTTCACAGATGACATGATACTCTATCATGTGGAAAACCCAAAAGACTCCACCAAACAACTACTAGAATGGATACATGAATTCAGCAAAGTTGCATGTATAAAATCAATGTACAGAAATCGGTGGCATTTCTGTATACCAACAATGAAACAGCAGAAAGAGAAACCAAGGAATGGATTCCATTTACAATTGGACCAAAAACCATAAAATACCTAAGAATAAACCTAACCAAAGAGGTGAAAAATCTATGCCCTGAAAACTAGAGAAAGCTTGTGAAAGAAACTGAAGAAGGGATTAAAAAAACATTCCATACTCATAGATTGGAAGAACAAATATTGTTAAAATGTCAATACTACCCAAGGCAATCTACATATTCAATGCAATCCCTATCAAAATAACACCAGCATTCTTCACAGAGCTAGAACAAACAATCCTAAAATGTGTATGGAGCCAGAAAAAAAACTCTGAATAGCCAAACGATCCTCAAAAAGAAAACCAAAGCCAGAGAGAAAGCTGGCCTCATAGAATGAGTTTAGGAGTTTTCCTTCCATTTCTGTTTTTTGAAATAGCTTCAATAGAGTAAGTGTTAACTCTTCTTTAAATGTTTGGTAGAGTTCCCCTGGAAAGCCACCTGACCCTGGACTTTTTTTTTTTTTAATGTTTTATTTATTTTTGAGAGAGAGATAAAGACAGTGTGAGCAGGGGAGGGTCAGAGAGAGAGGGAGACACAGAATCCGAAGACACAGCACAGAGCCTGACAGAGGGCTCAAACCCACGAACCATGAGATCGTGACCTGAGCCAAAGTCAGACACTCAACCGACTGAGCCACTACACACCCCAATGGACTTTTGTTTTTTAGGAGATTTTTTATTCCTAATTCAAGCTATATTCCAGACTTCAAGCTATATTACAAAGCTGTAATCATCAAGATAGTATGGTACTGGCCCAAGAACAGACACATAGATCAATGGAAGAGAATAGAGAACCCAGAAATGGACCCACAGACATATGGCCAACTAGTTTTTGACAAAGCAGGAAAGAGAATCCAATGGAAAAAAGACCATCTCTTCAGCAAATGGTGTTGGGAAAACTGGACAGTGACATGCAGAAGAATGAAGCTGGACCAGTTTCGTACACCATACACAAAAATATATTCAAAATGGATGAAAGACTGAAACGTAAGACAGGAAGCCATCAAAATGCTAGAGGAGAAAACTAGCAACAACCTCTTCCACCTTGGCCGCAGCAACTTCTTACTTGACATGACTCCAGAGGCAGGGGAAACAAAAGCAGAAATCAACTATTGGGACCTGATCAAGATAAAAAGCTTCTGTACAGTGAAGAACAATCAGCAAAACTAAAAGGCAACCAACAGAATGGGAGAAGGTATCTGCAAATGACATATCAGATAAAGGGTTAGGATCCAAAATCTATAAAGAGCTTATCAAACTCAACACCCAAAAAGCAAGTAATCCAGTGAAGAAATGGGCAGAAAACATCAATAGACACTTTTCCAAAGAAGACATCCAGATGGCCAACAGACACGTTAAACAATGCTCAACATCACTCATCATCAGGGAAATACAAATCAAAACCACGATGAGATATCACCTCACACCTGTCAAATGGCTAAAATTAACAACTCAGGCAACAACAGATGTTGGCAAGGATGCAGAGAATGAGGAACCCTTTTGCACTGCTCGTGGGGATGCAAACTGGTGCAGCCACTCTGGAAAACAGTATGAAGTTCTTCAAAAAATTAAAAATGGAACTACCCTACAATTCAGCAATTAGACTGCTAGGTATTTACCCAAAGGACACAGGAGTGCTGATTCAAAGGGACACACGCACCCCAGTGTTTATAGTAGCATTCCTGACAATAGCCAAAGTATGCAAAGAGCCCAAATGTCTGTCCGTCAACTGACAAATGGTATATATATACACAAGAGGTGTATGCATATATATATATGCATATATATATCTCACATCTTCTTAATCCACTTATTATATATATAATAAATATAAATGTGATGGCATATTACTTGGCAATGGAAAGAATGAAATTTTGCCACTTGCAACAATGAGGATGGAACCGGAGGATATTGTGCTAAAGCAAAATAAGTCAGAGAAAGACAAATATCATATGATTTCACTCATATATGGAATTTAAGAAACAAAAGAGATGAAAATAGGGGAAGGGAAGCAAAAATAAAAACAGAGAGGGAGACAAACCATAAAAGACTCTTAAATACAGAGAACAGACTGAAGGTTGCTGGAGGCGAGGCGGGTGGGGGAAGGGCTGAAGGGGTGAGGGGCGTTAGAGAGGACACTTGTTGGGATGCGCCCTGGCTGTCATATGTAAGTGGTGAATCACTAAATTCTACTCCTGAAATCATTATTACACTATATGTTAACTAACTTGGATTTAAATTTCAAAAATACCAAGCACAAGCCATAAAGTAATAAGGGTAATAAACAAGTAAAATTTCAAAAATGAATAAATTAATGTAGTTCTACCAATGGTTTTGTGAAAAGAAAAGATTGATTTTCATTCATTACAGTTGTTGAAGACAGAATCTTAGATGTTAATTATGATGTGCCTGCATTTATATTTTAATGATTACTTGAGTATACATATGTATTTAATTTAAATTAATAAGAAGTTATTTCATAGTTTTTTGGTTTGATTAAAAAAATAATAATGCACTGCTATTCCTGGTGCTACTACCCGCCAGGGACACCGAGTTCCAGAATCCTCAGGGAGCCTTTCCCCATGCCCCATGCTTTGGGAGCACTGTAATCTTATATACAGGATCACTCCCAGTGTACAGATAGCCATTATAGTTTGCAGAGTAGAATTTTCCGGCCCAGAGTAGCACCTTTGTCTCTAGGCCATTTAAAGCTGACCACCATGAACATCGCATGAGTTCATTGCTATAAACTGATAAGCCCCCAAATTTCAGCAGCTGAAAACAGTTTACCGCTCACTCACAAAACAGTCCAATGAAGGTTTGATTGGTGGGGTAACTTCCTCCATGCGGAGGCCTGGGGGCCCAGGGCCCTTCCAGCTTGTGGCTCTGCTGTCCCCTGAGCCTTGGAGACCTTGGATTCCAACCAGGAGAAGGTCGAAGAGACTGAAGAAGGCATACATCATCTTAAAAGCTCAGCCCGGAGGACACACATGTCACCTCTACTCCCACTCCATGGATGCGGCCACCCCAGGATGCAAGCGGAGAGCCTCTCCTGCAAATAGACCCCCCAGAGCAGCCGCTGCAGCCAGAACTGGATTATAGAATTGTATTGAAAGAAAGCCCAAGGCTCGTCAAGGGGCAAGGCTTCCGAGTTGCTCTGGCGGAGCAACTCTCTCATGGCCCAGCCTCCTTTCCTTTGGGTCCACTCCTCACCGGGCAGTTTGGGGATGGACGCTGACCTGCCGAAGGACCACACCCTCCTGGGATCACCATTTTTGGCTCGTGGCTGGTCGTGTGAGCCAACCCAGACCAATCTGAGATCTCCCTGGGGTTCTTAAGGTAGGCAGAAGTTGTGACAGTGGAAGGTATATGGACTGGCGGCCGTCACACTGTGCTGGGTGCTGGGGGCTAGGGGGGCGTAAACACAAGGCACACAGGGCCTGTCTGGAGCTGCTTTCCATCCAGCAGGAGGGACAGGGTGGGGAGGGTGAGTGCTGAGAGCTCTTTCCTCTTGCCCTTTGCAACCTCTATCATCCGTAGCATCCTGATGGAGTTGATGTGATGTCCTCCCCACTGTAAGACCCAGAGGCTTGGTGGCCTTTTCCCCAGATAGCAATGCCCATCTGGCCTCCAGACCTCCAGAACAGGTCTGCTGTGGCCTGTGTGCAATCTGGAGCCACGGAGCCCCTGAAAACGAGCTGGTGCATCCCCAGTTCTGCTGAGACGGTCCACAGCTCCGCCTGGATCATGATCAACGGAGGGGCCCCTTATGGGCAGAGGTACTTCTCATGTCATGATAACCTCAATGTGTGACAGCCATCAGTCATCCCTGCATGACCTCAGCACGAAGACACCGTGAGGTCCACGTTTGCTGGTCCTTTCCCCCAGAGTGCCTGATTCTCCCTTGGTGAAGTCACCCTCCTGTGCATTCAGCCCTGTGGTTTGGAAGGATTAGTGGCATTCCCTAAGCCCATGTTGCTTCTCAGACGTGTTTACATGCCAGGCTAAGCCAGTGGGCTCAGGGGCTTCCGGGAGAGGGAAAAGCACTCTCTCCCTTAGGTGGAAGCTGTCAGAGAAGGCAGGTGCTTCGGTGCTGTGGCAGCCATTTTGGCACCATAAGGAGAGCGTGGAGCTGCTGGGCCACCCAGTGGAGGCTGAGGCTGAGACAGAAACCGCAGGGACGTGGGCAGGCCCCTGGCGGGGTGTTTTGACCCCTGGAGCCAGGCTTTCCCACAGCCAATATTCTGTTACATGAACCAACAGTCATTCTGTTTTCTGCCTAAGCCAGCCTGAGTTGCTTTTCTGCCGCTTACAACAAAGAGTCCTCAGTGGTGCATCCTGGGTACGTGAGGCGAGTGGGGAACCAAGTCAGGGGAGGGAAAGGTTGCAGACCGGAAACCAAACCAAAACAATATGTGAAAACAATCAAATACCCACCAGGCAGCTCAGCACGGGCGCCAGCCAGGGGCCAATACCCTGCTGTTCCGGGCAGTCGGATCAGCGGCCGCATTGATTAGACACTAAATCTTTCACTGAAACATCTCACTCCACACCGCAAGCCCACCAGGTGGGTACCATTATCACCTAAGCTTTACAGATGAGGAAACTGAGGCCCAGGGATGGTCAGTAAGTTTCCCAAGGTCACGGGCTAGTAAAAGAAACTCTGGTTTGAAGGTCAGGCCTGCTCCAGGGTGAGGGCTGGCCCCCTTGGGGTGTGGCCGGGTGGAGGGAGGCTCAGCCCGGAGCCCTGGCCATGACTCCGGGGGGATTCCATCTGAGACCTTTCCTTCCGAGGACTTTCTTCAGGAAGAGGCTGGTTCTCAGCGGCCGGGTGACCTGGGGGCCACCTCTCAGCGGGCAACGTGCTTGGGGCTTACCCAGAGTTCGCCAAATTCAAGGTAGGGGTACAGCCCTTTATACCGCCCAGCCTGCCCAAGACTCTGCCCAACTGCAAGTTCAGGGGGCTCCCCCAACCAGCCGCAGGTCTGACTTGCTAGAAGACGCACTGAACTCAGGAAGGGGGTCCTGTCACACCCACAGCTATTACAGGCGAAGCGTCGAAGTAGAACCCGCCAAAGGGGGAGACGCCTCCCGTGGAGTCTGGGAGGCGTCCAAACATGGTTCGGTTCTCCTCTCCCCGTGGAGGCTTCATTACACAGACCCGCCCCACTGAGTGAATCGCCCGCGTGCTTGAACTCTAGGGCCGTCTCGCCTCCCCCACCCTGGAGCCACACGGCGGCTTTTTCTGGCCCAGCCAGCCCCTCCCTGAGCATCCCCTTAGCGTGTGGTCCTGGGGGCTCGGGACTAACACACTCTATCACTTTGTTCTTTCATCGAGACAAAGTCCAGACCTCTTTTTGGAGCCCAAATTCTCTGCTCCGCGGGCTTACTCTGGTGCCCATCTTGCAGATGGTCCTTCTCTCTCTCAGGGGGCATGTCCCAGAGCCGGAAGGGGGCCTCTCCTGGCAAAGTGCAGGAATCAAGTCCGGGGTGAAGTCACAGGCAGCAAGAGGAGGTAGCAGGTGGGGCAGACAGAGCCCTGGGCCACCGCCCTTGGAGGTCAAACCACATTTGGGGGCTCGGCCCCTCTGAAGGCCAGAGTGGGCTTTGTCTGCTTTCTGAAGGGCATAGGTTAGGGGACAAAGGAGCCCAGGACCCGGGACCCGGGACCCAGGAGGATGTGCCTGTCCTTCTCAGGGCTCCAGCACCAAAGGACTTGGGGGTCCACACAAGCTTCTCAGGGCTTTTCTGTGAGTTCCTGTCCCACTTCTTCCTCCTCCCACAGCCACACCCCTTGTCATGGCTGATATCTTGGCCACATGCCTAGTTTGGGTCCGTGGGGCACAAGTGGGGTCTCGGATATGCTTGTCCAGTTGAGCTTGTGCCCCTGAGCTCCTGCCATCGCCACGAGAAGCACAGACCCGGGGTGGCTGGTCCCAGGAAATGAGAGCCATGCAGAGCCCACCTGAACAGAACTTGTGGTCTGAAGCCACGCTCAGCCGTCTGCAACCCGGGGGGCTCAGATCAGCCCAGCTGCCCTTGGCCGACCTGCAGGTGGGCGTGTGAAGAAGCATGGCTGTTGGCCAAGCGACTGCACTGGGGAAGGTTTGACAGCAGCGTCACCACGGCAGAGCTCACCCGTGCACAGCGTGAGGAGCGTCAGCCTCAGGGGTGCACTCATTGTCGGCTGATGCTATAATCTATTGCTATGAACTTGGTGGCTTAAGCCAACATCCACTGACTATCTCACAGTTCTGTAGGTCAGACACCTGGGTGGGCTTGATGGGGTCCTTGCCAGAAGACCTGACATTGCTTTCTTTGAGTGCTGGGTGCATGGCTTGTTCTAGCTCTTTCTTCCTAGTGGGCATGGGTGAAGAAGGCTAGGACGCCGCATGCCTCTGCCACGCCAATCTTTTGCATGATCACTGGACATTCAAGGTCCTGGTCATTCCCCAGGGGTTGAGGTTCTGAACTTCTCTACCAAGTAGATTTTACAGTGGACTCCAGGCTGTAAAGGGATATGAAGCTGTGAGGGCTGGAAGAGCCTGGGAGGTCATGTCTCCCCAGGCAGCCCTTTAGCCAGTGACTGCCGGCCCCAGGAGTCTGCAAGCCCAGCTCCCTCCCCGTGGGCCAGGAGGGCTGTGAGGGTAACATACACTCTGAGCGTCTTGCAGGACCAGGCTGCAGCCTACCTTATCGGCTATCTACGTGGCAGTAATGCTGCGTAACAAACCACCCCAAGCCACAGGCGCCTCTGGTTGGGTTGGGCTCTCGCACATCTGCCCCCTGCCGTGGTTTGGCCGGAAGGCTCTGCCAGTCCCGGTGGGCTCTCTCCCATATTGTGGGTCAGCTGGCTGCCAGCTGGTTCAGGGTGGCCTTGGCAGGGCCACGGGGCTCCGTGCCGTGTGCTCATTCCACACCAGTCGCTGGTTGGGTCTGTTCCCACAGTGAAGACAGAGGCATGAAAAGCGGAAGTGGGGGTGTCCCACATGGTGGCTAACACCCAGAGGCCAAGGCAAGTCGCGCTGCCCAGCTCAAAATCAAAGGGTGTCCAAGGGGATCGGCCCCACCTTGCCACGGGAAGGCCTGAAGGGTCACAAAGTCCGGCCGTCCCCCGTGGGCCCCTTGCTTGGCCTCTACGCCCTCCCGGCCTCCCTCTTCCCTTCCTGGTACCCCCCGGTGACAGACATACTTCACAAGGCACCTGCATGCAAGTCCCCCTCTCAGGCGACGGTTTAATGCACTGACTGCCATATTTATATTTAAGTGTCCTTCTGAATCAAGGTGTAATTCACATGTCATAGGTTTAAGAGTTGACTTTCAAGGCTTTAGATAAATAGAAGGGGGCGCCTGGGGGGCTCAGTCGGTTGAGCATCTGACTCTTGATTTCGGCTCAGGTCATGATCTCGTGGTTTGTGAGTTTGAGCCCTGCATCAGGTTCTGTGCCGACAGAGGGATAGCTTGGGATTCTCTCTCTCTCTCTCTCTTTCTCTCTCTCAAAATAAACATTAAAAAAATAAGCAGTTGGATGTACATATGTTAAGGTGAAAACAGGCCTCAATAATCACAGGATTTTTCCCCATGAACATATGTGTCTCAGTCTTTCTCTCTCTCAGATGTTATGTGTCGTGGGCCTAGAACACAGCCAGGACTTCCAACCCTAGGGCTTCCCTTCATGAATGATTTTAAGACGGAAGCACCGTCATACGCCCTTGAAGGCCAGCAGTGGGGGCCAGGGAGGGCCAGAGAGGACCCTGAGGGCCTCGCTTCACACTGAATAGTCTGCACGGCTGCTTGAATCCAGTCTCAGGGAAGCAGTCTGTCCTGAGAGCCCCCAGCCTGTCTCCACGGACTGTAGGAGTGTGGGCCTCATGCCGAAGCCAACAGCCCAGGCCCAGCGGGAAGGCCCCTGGGGAGACGGCTCCCATCGTCCCTGGCCTGGCTTGCTGTTATCCTGTGGGCGGCTGCTCCCCTCTGCCCAGGCCAGAGGGCCTCGCCGTCCACACCGACTCCCGCAAGCGGCCTTTTCCGGCCCGTCTTATGTGGGCAGTGGGTGACTTTCTTTGTTACTCACACCCAGGCGACTCCACTGGGAGGCAAGAGCAAAAACGTTGCAAAGCAGTTCACAGCGTATTTGACCAAATGAATTGTCGTTTTAATGAAAATATGCTTTTTCCGCTTGCAGGCAGGAAGAGATGTGGAGGGACCACAAAGCCCTGGGCAGAAGAGCCAATTTTGTCTTCCGGTTCTATCGACGTGTGTGTGTGTGTGTGTGTGTGTGTGTGTTTGCAACCTTCCCATAATACCAGATCTCTAAAGTTGGATCCTATCTGTATTAATTCAACGACTATTTGCTGATCTCACATGCTGTGCCCAGCTCCGTGCTAAGAACCCATCAGCCGGACGAAGAGAACAGGTGGGTCCCAGAGTCAGGAGTTTCCCACGTGGGAAATCCACGTACGGACGTGTTTCATGCCAGACTGATAGGTCAGCAGATAAAGCAAACAATTCCTGAAACCATTTGGGCTCTGAGGATGCCCAGGATGAAGTCCTGGCTTCTGGGCTGGGCAGCCGGGTTGGGTCTCTGCCGAGTTTCTGAGCTGGGTCCCTCCGTCCCTCGGGGCCTCACACCCGCCTGCCGATGGTGAAGCCCCACCTTGTCTCACACTTAAAACATTAGCTGGTTGGTAGGGGCCACACGGCACATTGCTTGTTATGGACAAAGGAGGGAGATGTAAATATTGATGTTTGATAGTTTGTTTCCAGGGACAGTGGTCAGTGACACGGCATACACATGTGGACAATGACAGGCGAGATGGACATTGATTTGTGTTAGAGCTGTTAGAGCTTTAGGAGCCTTTCCTGATGCAAATGTGCCTTCTCATGGGCTAAGCCTCAAGCCCCATGAGAGCTGGGCCTTGCTCACTGCTGAGCACAGCCTGACTCAGCCTAAATTAGTATTTGTGAGGGGTGCCTGGGTGGCTCAGTTGTTTAAGCTTCCGATTTCGGCTCAGGTTATGATTTCCCGGTTCGTGGATTCGAGCCCCGCGTCGGGCTCTGTGCTGACAGCTCAGAGCCTGGAGGCTGTTTCAGATTCTGTGTCTCCCTCTCTCTCTGACCCACCCCTGCTCACGCTCTCTCTCTCTCTCAGAAATCAATAAAACACTTTAAAAAATTTAAATTAGTATTTGTGGGAGAAAGGAGGGCAGCGATGGGGGCAATTATCAGCCAGTAAGTGAGGCCCAGAAAAAGTCAGTGATTCGTTCTAGTAAGTTACGGGTAATTGTACACTGCTATTTGTGTATGAAGATGGGGTCACAGTCTCCTGTTGACAGCCAAACTCTTAAGCATGAAAGTGATGGGTTTCCTCAAACCATCCCATCTGACTGTGTCATTTCCCTCATGATCTATGTGACCAATGCTATTCCTCTCCCGGGCCTCTGAGATCAGGAACAATTACCTATGTGGCTAAATGTTCTCCATTCATTTCTTGTTCTCGCAAAAAAAAAAAAAAAAAAAATCCTCAAGGACCATGAAGAGTAAGGCCGGGGCTCCATTCTCCAGCAACATTTGGAGGAAGGAGGCACAGGACGGCACCTTTGGGGGGCAGGGGAGCAGGTAAGGTTGCAGAGGAGGAGGGTCGGAGAAGGAAAGGTCCCCGCTCCATCATTACAGGGATCCTATCCATCCTTAGCCTCTTTCTTGCCATCCCACAGGCCATCTGGCCAAACTTTGCAAAGCCCATTTCAGGCCTCCGTCCTGCAAAGTGACTTTAGGACTATGAACACCCCCATCATTTGCCTCTGAAGCTACACATGGCGGAAACAGGTAATGACCTGAGGGTTAGAGTCGCAGCTCCCTGGCAGTGCGGCCGGGACACGTCTTTTAACTTTCCCGAGCATGTGCCTATCTTGGGTGCCTAGCACATAACATTTCAATATATGTGAGCTGCTATTAAAAACATGGGTAATATGGGGCACCCGGGTGGCTCAGTCGGTTAAGCGTCCGACTTTCGCTTAGGTCATGATCTCGCGGTTCGTGGGTTCGGGCCCCGCGTCGGGCTCTGTGCTGACTGCCAGCTCAGAGCCTGGAGCCTGTTTCAGTCTGTGACTCCCTCTCTCTCTGACCCTCCCCTGCTCATGCTGTCTCTCTCTCTCTCCTAGAAATAAATAAAACATTAAAAAAAATTTTAAAAAAACATGGGTAATTTTATATCTTAAAATATTGCATATTGCTTAAATGGTTTCATGCTGGCTCACATTAAAAATGATTCCCAAGTGAAGATGACAAAGGGGAAATATCTGTTATTTAGTTCTTTTCTTACATTAAGCTATCATAATAAAGTACATTTCTGGGTTGCATTCTCTAGAGTGCTTTTTACTAAATAAATGGCCAAAAATAACTTTTCCCTTCCAGTAAGATTTCATGATTCAGCACATTCAATTTTCACTACAAAGAAGGTTGAAGTAAAGAGTACAAAACAACTCTAGGAGAAAGAAACAGGTGAGGAGAAGCCACACATGGTCGATGGTGAGGGTCAAATTCTGACACTGGTGCTTTCTGCTTTTGAAGACACACCTCGGCTACATGAAAGTTGTATTTATTCAGGCATCTATACTGCACTTGGGTCCTGAGGAAGCAGGGAGAGAAGAATTAGTAGGAGATGGTACCAGGTTCGCAGCAAAGGGGTGTACTGGAAAAAGAAGCAGTCTCTGGCTTTGGACCCGGGCCTGCAGCCGGCACCTTGGTTAGAAGTCAGCTTCTTTCAACCCAAAGGCCGGCCAGCGGTCATGGATGCCGACACCCCTCCCGACCCTTTTTCTTGCTGTCAGCAGCAGCTCCAGATGTTAACGGCAAAGGTCCCACATCAGGTCATTTCCTGGGTGACACCAAAGGCAGGGAATGGGGCGGTCAAGGCTGCTTGGCCTCCTCTCCCCAGGCAGCTGGGAGCATGTCAGCTGAAGGTGCCCTGGACGCAGGACTCGGCTTGGAGGGCCAGGCATCTTCTTTCACGGTGGCTTTATGGGGACAGTCCTGGCCCTTCTCTCTCTCTGTGGGACAGCTCTTGCGTCCCCCCATTTCGTTGTAACCACCAGGCCGTAGGGTGCTTCCCACTAGATTATTAGCATCCAGACCCCACAGAAACTGTCCCCTCACTCCGCATTCCCAAAAAGGCCCAGGGGGACCCGAGCCACCCTCTGCTCTGGAGAGTGCATGAGTCTACACCGACGGCTTCGGGCCATCCCCGGGCCTGGGGCAGGTTTGGACAGGTGTCTAAGCCGCGGGCGCTTCTCCGCGGCCTTGGCGCGCGCTCTCGGCCAGGGGTCACCGTGGCCTTTGGGCCCCGGAGGAAGGAGCGGGACTCGGGTCCTTGCGGAAGGCCTCCCGTGGGGGCCCCGCGCCGGCCCTGGGGGCGCTCCGGAGGTCCCTCCGCACGGCGGCGAGAGGGGCGCAGCTGCGGCCCGGGGGAGGGGGAGGCACGGCGGCGGGCGGGCTGCGGGGCCGCCCGCGGGTACCTCCTCGCGCCGCCGCCGGCCCCCGCCCGCCGCGCCGCCGCCTCCCGCGGTGGAAGGCAGCGCGGCGCGTGCGCACTGGCGCGCTCGCGGCCCGGCCCGTGGGCTCTCCCGGGACGGCGGGAGGTGGGAACGTGGGACGGCGCCGGGCCGCACACCCTCCCGGCCCGCCGCCGGCGCCGCCGCCACCTCGCGGCCAGGGCGCCCCGCGACGCCCGTCGAACCAGCGGCGCAGGTAAGCGCGCGAGGTCCGCTCGCGGTCCCGTCGGGGGCTCCCCGCCCCGGCCTGCGGCCCCCAGAGGCCACCGGCCACCGAAGTTGAACTTGGCGCGCCGCAGGCCGGGCGCTGGAGGCGGGGGGCGGGCTGCGCCGACCTCGCCACCCCCTCGCAGGGGTGCGTTCCCCGGGCTTGCGGGGCGCGGGCGGGGCCGCGGCGGAGGCGCGCGGCGGGGTTGGGGTGCGGGAGCCCGGGACCTGGGGCGGCGCTCCGGGGCTGGCCGCGCAGGGAACTTTCGCGCCGGCCCTGGCAACGTTTGGGCGGCCGGGAGCGCTGCCGGGGCGGCCTCTCGGGCTCCGGGTGGCGGGCTCCGCGTGCGCCCTTCCCGGCCGGACGCGGGAGGGGAGCGCCGGCCCAGGGCCCCCGGCGCGGGGAAGGCGCACACGCGCGCGGGCAGAGATCGGGGGTTCCCGGGATTTAGTGGAACGACCCGGGGTAAGTGAGACCCTCGGAGGAAGGGAGGGGAAGGTCGAAACGCCGAGGCGCCTGGAGGAGAACGCAGGAAGCAATTAAAACTCCTCCTTTCGGATTAACAACCAAAAATTGATCGATGTGTCAGGAATACCGCTGATTTATGAAAGGTGCTTATTTCTCTGGTATGGAGAATTTTATGTTCTCCAGGTGAAACCGAGTTCACCCAGCTCCAGCGTAGATTGATGTTTTAATAAAAATAAATAAAGGGGAAAAGCTCGCCCGGTCTTTGGGGACATCAAGTCTCAAATCGCAGAGTTAGACTAACAAATCAAATCGCGTTATCTTCACATTTCGTATCTTTGAATCGTGCCTAAAAATCCGAGGCAGGAGAGCGCCTTCCTTTGGAAAGTTTTAATACGGCGCGTAAAAGTTCGCCTAAGTAGCGGTCCGCGTTTCCTAAGCAGATCGGCGCGGGAGGCGTCGCGTAATTGCGGTAAGTGGCAGGCCTGGCGGGGCGGGCGCGGGGCGGGCGCGGGGCGGGCGCGGGGCGGCGCGAGGAGGAGCGGGCGCGGCGGCGCCGGGAGCCGCGCGGCGCCCGTAGGTGGCGCCCTGGCCCCACGCTAGGCTCGCGAGCAGCGCGGCGCCGGGCGCGCGCGGGCGGGGGCGCGGGCGGGGGCGCGGGGCGCGGGGCCCCGCACTTGCAGTGGACTTGGGGGAGGGCAGCGCGGCTCCGCAGGGGGTGGGGGGGGGTGAGTTAAGCTTATTGTTGGCATTTCAAATTTAAGGCCTGGCCAACATTTGGGGCGGACGGGAGTCCGTGAATCTGGGACGTTCGTGCGAGGGGAGGGGTCCCCCCCCCCCAACCTGGCTGCGGCCGGCCTGCTGGCCACCGCGCAGCCCCCGTCCTCGCTGTCCGGCCGCGCGGCCCAGGCGGGGCGCCGGCGTGCAGACGCGTGGGTGCGGGCGAGGGTAGGCTGTGCGGCGGCGGGGACGCCAAGTTCAAAGCTGCCCGTAGACCACCCCCAGGGGCGGCCGGGACGGCCGAGGGGCTGCCCCCGCCCCGCGCGCGGTGCACCGCCCGAGCCCGCGCCAGCCCTGCCGCCCCGGCTGCTGGCGCGCTCCGCTTTGCAATGTAAATTTCAGCGGGACAAATTGCTTATTAATAGTCCAGAAGAGGAGCGGGTTTCTTTCTTTCTTCTTTTCTTTATCTGTTTTTATTTCTGCATGGCCCCTAGCTATGCCCTGGGCAGCCTCGCCGCCCAGCGGTTTTCTCTTCATTTCAATATCCTAAAGAAAATGCAAATTTCCACAGTGTGGCCTTTTTAAAAAGTTAAATTAGCAACAGCTTTAAGTGACTCCATTAGTATGGAAAACATACACATGTTTAATGTGGGAATAGCTTCCTTTTCACAGGGCTCATTCTGGGCTGTAGATTTAGCAGACCCTCGGACTGGTAAAGAATCACAACGCCGCCAAATGTGTCACCAAAGGCGCACCCCCTGCGTGGCCTGCGCCCGGCTTACCGGGAGGGGCCATCTCTCTGCCGCGCGCCGCCCGATACCGTGCGCCAGCTCGGATCCCTTAGAAGTCGCGCGAACATGGGCTGAAGGGTTTGTGCAGGCGGGAAGGGAAGGAGCACCCGACACGTTTCTGTCCAAGGGCGGTGTGCTGTGCCTTCCCCCTCCCAGCCTCTTCGTCGCTGTCCCCACAGCTGAGATGATTACCCGGCGGGCTGACCAGGCCCGGCAGCTGTCCCCCACCAACCCCTTTTTGCGCACAGCAACGGATGTGTCCACACCCCGTTAAGATGCTGCCGAGGGGTGGGCGAGTGTCGCTGCTGAGGAGGACGTCAACCCCCGTGCCAGTCCGCCCGCCCCCACCCCTTGGCTCTCTAGCACCCCAGCTCCCTTGCCCGTTTCGGCAAACCCGTTTCAAATCAGAATTTCATTGGCAAACTTTTGCGCTCCCTTAGGTTTCAGATGAGGGTATTCAATTCTGTCATGGGGTCTGGGCACTCCACCCCCTCCCAGGAAAGAGTTAAGATTTATGGTGTGCTGGAGAGGTCTTGTTAGCATGTAATCTGCATTTTTTAACTACTGCGTAATAAAAAGTGAGAAGTTTTGAGACACCTTTCTTGATTATACCTTTGGCGATACTTTAGGTTTTACATTTAATTTGCATTTTGTTCTTAGTGAGTATTGAAGTCTTGAGTGGAGGATTGAATTTTATTAGGACATCTGGGCTGACAATATCAAATCAGACACCAGTGTCCCAAAGCATGCTAAAATTCCAGAGTTAATTAGAACGCAGTGTGTTTAATTAAAGCCAATTATAATATTTGAAATTATCTGATCGATCCGTGTTTCTACAGTTTGGGTCTGTTTAGGTGTTGATTGGCGCACTCTGCGCGCCGTTAGATCTAGAAACTACTCAAGGGAAAGTTTGCTTTGTAAACCAGCGGGGGCGGGTGGGCGCGGAACCCGCGTCCCGGGCGCTGGCTCCTGCGCTTCGTGCCCGACCGCCTTAGGGCGCCGCGGAACGCAGCTCCGGAAACTCCAGCTCGTTGTTAAACCGCTGCGCCTTTCCGGGTCCCAGGGACCGCGCCAGGCACCAACTGCCTTTCCCAGCTTAGGTGCTCCTCCCAAGCGTTTTGCGGAGAGGCAGCCTTTAAGGTTGCAAGGTGCGTTGGGAGAAGCCCAGCTCTAAGAATGAGAGTGTCTGATTTGGGATTCTGGGTCTGGCTGGAGAGCCCTCGGGGCAGATTCAGAATAGTGGGGTCAGCCAAACTGACGGCAGGCACGAGGGAAAAGTTAGGACAAGGAGACAATAATTAACTGTTTCCTTTCTAATTTTGCACGCTGCAGGAATCGAGGTGCGCCCTGGCGTTTTCTGCCCTCCTTGGAGAGCCCTGGGTTTTCCAGGGAGAGGGTCGAGCGAATTCCCGGCTGCGTTCGCTGTCTCCCGCGGGACTGGGCACTTGGGCGCACGTTTCTCGCCAGCAACGGCGTGGGCGCGGCGCTCACTTCCCTGGCCTTGTTGCGGGTGCCGGGCTCGGCCTGGGTTTTGCAAACACACGTGGGCGGCAGTTAGGACCAGGCGTCGGGTGGACATTTCTGCGCGCTCCTAGGGTCACGGTGTCAGCGAGGCCTAGGTGCGCGGGCCGCGCAGGAGCCGCGGCGCAGCTGTTAGGCCGGGCAGGGCGCCTCGGCAGCCACCTGCCCTGGGGTAGGTGAAAGTCTCGGCTTGGCTCCCGGCTGCGCGACGACACTGCACTCCCCACCCCAGGAGGCGCTGTTTGTCAAACTTGGCCGCGTAGACAAGAGGCGCCTGCATATTCCCGCTTGGAGAATTGAGCCTCTTTCGGTACTCGGGGGTGGGTCGGGCTTTACTAGCCTTAACCTTACAGGATGATGGGTTGGGTGGGGGGCGAGGCCGATAACTGCGCGCTGAGACCCTGCACTGTTCACTTTTTACCTGTGGATCCAGCCAGGCCTCCTAGCAAAGGGCAGAGGAGTCCGTTGGTGCTCCCTGTGTGTCCTGGGCGAGGTGCCCAGTTACTGGCCTCGGAGGGCAGGCGGGTCGCGGGCCTGGCTTGGGTTCAGTTCACCACATGACTCCTGAGAGCCCCGTGGCTTCAGTCTCCGCCCGGAGATGGCGGAGGCCGGCTCTCTGGCCTGGAAAACGCACCGGAACCTGGCCCGGCCCCATTCGTGTGCAGTCTAATAGGCTGGGGTGACAGGACACCAGAGCTTGCTTCCCAGGCCTCCCGCAGCCCATCGGTGAGGCGCACCCGGCGGCACAAAGCGGAGCCCTGGGCGCACTCAGGGGCCTCATCACGCTGACCCGAGGTGGGCAGGGTTTGCGAGTGTGTGGCTGTTCCACCCTATCCCGCAGTTCACGGGGCTTTCAAGGTGTGTCTTCCCTGGATTTCCCTGCTCTCCGGCCCTTCAGCCCCCTGTGGCCTCCTTCCCGCGGGGGCCCACGGTCTGCCAGGCTCTCTAACTTAGGGTTCTTTCCCCGCCCTCCCCCCGCCTGTGCCCAGCGCCGGGTCCGAGCCCGGGCGGGAGTGGGGCCGGCGGCCAGGTAGCGGGCGCAGGCTGAGCGTGACCCCCGGGCGCGGAGGACGTGGGGGCGGGACGCGCCTGCAGCTCCGCACTGGCGGCGGGAACGCGAACCACGGGGCCTTTGGCGCATTGGCTTCTCACCCTTTCTAGAGGCTGAGCGGCTTGCGGCGCAGCCCGGGCCTGAGGCCACGGGCCCTTCGAGGGCGCCCCTTCTGGACTCGCCCGCGCGCCCCGATCCCTCAAGGGGCTGCGCTTCCAGGAACACCCCCTGCCCGGGCTCCTCGCCGCCGGAAATGCAGTGTATTACTCTTTGGAAGGCTGGTAGGGAGGTCGGCTGGCTTCCCGGACTGGGCCCAGAGCGAGATGGGGCGTTCACAAAGTACCCTGAACGTTGGGCCGGAGCGGGCGCCGTGGCTGGCTTCACCCCCTGGGACCCCAACTTGGCCCAAGTTTCTGGATGGCTCTTGAGACCGGCACCAGCCCGCCTCCCGCTCTCCAGGCCTCGCACCACGCAGCAGTGGAGGCCCCGGGACTGGGGAGGTACAAGGGGGACGCTGACGCCTGGTGCGCGGGGAACGGCCCCTCGCCCTCCGGGAGTGGGTAATGGGCGCACGCGCGGGACGGCCGGGGCCCTGGGCACCGTAAGGCCAGCAGGGAGGCCGGGCAGGGCCTGGGCGCGGACGCCGCCGGGTCGAATCACCGGGCTCGGCCTCCGGTGGTGCCGCGGGTCAGCGGCCGAGCGCCGCCGCTGCCCTGCGCTCTGCGCGCCGCTCCGCGAACAGGGCTCCAGGGGCGGCGGGCGCTGTCTCTTTAAGGTCACTGCCTGCTCCGGCGCGACGTGGGGAGGACAGCTGGGCACTGGCCATCTGACTGACTCCGGCGTGACATCTGGGAGCCCACTGGTGTGTGGCACGCGAAGCGCTTGATGCCGCTATTTAAATGCAAATGTGAGGGGGCTCATTGAAGCCTCTCCCCGTAAATCCGCACAAAAGGAATACTTCCCACCCTCAGAGGAGGAGGAGGCGGCGGCGGAGAGGCGGCGGCGGCGCGAGGGCCACCCGTGCAAATCGCGTTGAGCGCGGGGCCCTGAGCGGTCGCCGTCGCCGGCCCGGCCCGCGGGGTTCCCAACGAGGGTCAGGCCCCGCCCGGCCCGGCCCCTGGGCGTCCGTCTGGCCCCCGGGGGCGCCCTGTGAGCGGAGGCTGGAGCGGCGGCCGGGCCTGCGCAACTTCCAAAGTGTCAGCCTGTCTCTCCGCCCCCTCCCACTCCCCACCCCACCCACCCCCGCTTTCCCTGTCTGGGTGCCGGGCGCCCCTAGTTCCCCCGGAAGCGAGAGAGACGGGAGCGGGACTCTGGAGGGAGGAGGCCGGCGCGGGGGCCTCTCCCGGCATCTCTGAGTGTATCCAGGAATTGACCTGCAGTCGCTACCTCTTCCCCAGCCTCTGTGCTCCGGCCCTGGCTCCTCTCCGCGGCTCCCCCCCCCCACCCCCCGCCATGAAAGCAAAACTCTGGGGTGGGGGAGGTGGGGGCCCAGGGGCTGCCCGCCAGGCTGCTCCCCAGCAGGCCCGGGTGGAGACCCGGCCGGGTCGGGCAGCCCTTGTGCCCGCAGCTCGGAGCCAGCAGTGGAGTGACAAAAAAGATAAAGTTGGTGAATGATAAAGACCGTATTTTCCACGCTTTGGGTGCGGGACCAGATGATCTAGAAAATGAGCTGAAATGGATTCAGCCTCCAAGCCTGTTGTGAGAGCAGCTGATTCTCCCATTTCGGGCCAGATGGCTGCTGAACACAGATTTGCATTCATTTTCCCTTAATATCGTCCAAAATAGTGGGGCAGCTGCATTTGCTGTCAAAAAGGTTTAAAACCCCTTTTCTTTCTGGGGCAGGATCGTTACCTTATGTGATGGGCTTATAGAACTTCTTTCCCCTCTTTAGTCAACAGTATCAGATTTAGAAGGATTTGTTTTTAAACCTTCTAATTTGGTAATCAGATTTAAATCGCCTTGGCGCGTGTAATCTGAATTAAAGATACTGTAAATGATTTTAAGCATGATACTTTCGTTAGCGCAAGGAAGGGGGCACCTCCAAGGCGGGCTGGGCATTTTAGGAAGTGTGCTACAAAGGAAGCATTGTTTCCTCGCTCCAACTTCATCTTCCCGGAAAAGGCACTTTGCATATTCTGACAATAAGCTCGCCTGCCGCCGGCCCTGCGCGAGCCCCCAGAGCAGCTAAACACGCAGAGACAAAGCAATTTCTCAACCCCACCCTCCACCTAAGGCCAACTTTATTTTGCGTTGTCCCTCCAGGAGAAGGTGTTCCTTTCTCCACTCAGTCTGATGTGGGTGGAAAGCTCTGGGCTTATTAGGAACACAGAAATTTTCTTTTAATTTATCGTGAATAGTTTCCATACACTTTGATTTAAGGTTATTAACATTCTATAGACAGTGGCATCTTTAATATGTGGCGATCGCTTCTAAAGACTAATCTCATTACCCTCAAATAGTCATAAAATATGATTTTATTATACTTACGTATTTAATTAGACGGCCGGCACCGTAATGGATTTTGAGACGGGACTGGCGCACCGGCTTTGATAATTCACTTATCTTTGGCAATAGTCATTAACCCCCAACACCAGCAAAATAGATTGCTTTCCAACACGTCTTTTTTTTTTTTTTTCTCACCCCTTCCAAGAGGCGTGGGGGTCCCCAGATAACGCAAATCGGACTTCGATTTTTCCCGATTAATTAAAATATTAACGTACACACACTGCCAATTCACGGGAAAAGGGAGTGCTACCCCATACCGGGCGGGGAGAGGGGGCCCGGCGACCCGCTCGCACCCTGAAGCCTGTTTTGGTTTTGTTTTAATCGGAAGGGCCTGATTTCCCTCGGCAGGGAAGTGCCGGGACGGCTCCCGGTAGCCCCCCGGGTCTCTGCTCCGAGTCGTGCAGGCGTCCGTGGGGCGGGCGGTGCGCCCGGGGGCCGCGTCCCCGCCGCAGGAGCCCGGCCGCCGGGCCCACGCGCTGCCCGCGCCCCGCTGCCCTCGCGATTCCTCGAAACCAGGTCGGGAGGCTGCGCGGCGGCGCTGGGGGCAGGACCCGGGCGCCCGCGGCGTCCGCTCGGCCTCTAGCGAGGCTGGCGCCGGGGAGGGCCGGCCGCGGCGCAGGGCGCGCAGCCGGACCGCCGGCTCCGGGTCGCCGGGGAGGCCGGGCGCGCTCCCTGCCCGTCCGGAGGGCCCGGGGCCGCCTTTGTCGCTCGCCGCGCTTACGCACAGGCCGGGGGACGGGGTCTCCCGTGGTCCCCGGGAAGGAGAGAGCGCCTGGCAGAGCCCGCCTCCGACGTGGGCGCTCGGCCGGCACTCGGCGGCCTCCGCCAGGGCGGACACCCGCGCCCGGCGAGGCCCAGACGGGGGCGGACCGGCCCCCCAGCAGCCTTGGGTCTGTTTAGAAAGCAGGCTGCGCCGCGCGCCCCGCCTTTGGCGAGGTGGGGGGGCCCTGCCCTCGGCCCCCGCCCCCGCCCCCGCGTCCCCACTCGGCGGCGGGCCCCGCAGCCCCCTCCCCGCGGCCCTCCCCGCAGTCCCTCTGGGCCGCCCCAGGGCGAGCTGAGGCCCCGGGCGCGTCGTGCAGGCATTGGGGCAACTCGGGGCGCGCGTCCCCCCCTCCTCCCTGCAGTGTTTTGACCGTGTGGCTGGTTTGGGGAGGAGGTCTGAAGGGGGCCACGCGGCGACCGCGCGCCGCCGTTTGTTTCATTTCGGGGTTTGTTGGGGCGGGCGGGAACTTCCCGGGCGGCGGGTGGGCGCGGGGAGCCGCGCGGCGCGGCCGGGGGCGGCGGCGGCGGCGGCGCGCGCGGCGGCGGCGGGGCTCGCGGGGCTCGCGGGGCTCGGGCCGGCTCGCGGCGCCGTCAGGCAGTCAGTCGGCGAGCGCGGCGGCGGCGGCGGCGGCGAGGGGCGCGGCGAGGGGCGCGGCGAGGGGCGGCCGCTCCCATATATGGCGCAGGCGCCGCCCCCCGACGTCACCCTCTGACAGCGCCGCTCCCGGGGGCTTCGAGTTTTGGCTCCCGGGAAAGGGTCCATTCCTCGGGGAGAGAGGGCTGAGTTTTGTGCGCCTCCGTCCGCTGCGCGCGCCGCTCCAGGCCCCGCCGCGCCCCGCCTGCGCCCGGGACTGCGCCGCGGCGCTCACTGCCCCGCTTATTTGTCTTTGGAGCAGGCGGGCCGCGCCAGAAGCGGGCGACCCCGCAGTGTCCTGCAGCCGCGGACGCCGCCCGGCTAGGATGACACCACGTTGAGCGCGCCTGCAAACAACAACAACAACAACCGCCGCCGCCGCCGCCGCCGCGCCCGGCCCGCCTCGCCTCCGCCTCCGCGCCGCCGGCCGTCCGGAGCGCCCCGGCCGCCGGTGCATGCGGCGCCTGCCCGGGTCGGGCTGAAGCCGGCGGCGGGCCGCACCGCAGGCGCCGAGCAGGGCGAGCGCGGCCAGGGCAGCCGCCTGCCGCCGAAGCGCTTTCGGCCGGGAGCCGCGGCCGCCGCCAGCAGTTTTCATGTTTGGGATTCAGGAGAATATTCCGCGCGGGGGGACGACCATGAAGGAGGAGCCGCTGGGCAGCGGCATGAACCCGGTGCGCTCGTGGATGCACACGGCGGGGGTGGTGGACGCCAACACGGCCGCGCAGAGGTACGTACCGGCCGCCGCCGCCGCGCGCCCCGGGCCCGGGCCCGGCCCCGGCCCCGGCCCGGCCGGGTCCCCGCCGCGCGCGGCCGCCGCGCCGCTCACCGGGCCGCCGTCCCTTTCCTCCCGCAGCGGCGTGGGGCTGGCGCGGGCGCACTTCGAGAAGCAGCCGCCCTCCAACCTGCGGAAGTCCAATTTCTTCCACTTCGTGCTGGCGCTCTACGACAGGCAGGGGCAGCCGGTGGAGATCGAGAGGACCGCCTTTGTGGACTTCGTGGAGAAAGAGAAAGTAAGTGCCGCACGCGGCCGCACCCTCCGGCTCTCCAGAGGCGGGAGGCAGGCGGGGCGCCCCTCGGCGGCGGGGACCCTGCGGGCGGCGGACGCCGCGCCGCCAGCGGGAACGGGACCTCGCCGCGCGCCCCGGGCTCGGGGTCCCCGCCGCGCGAGAGGCCGCGGGGCCGCGGTGGCGCGGGGGGCCGAGCGCGGCGGCCGCGCCGGACCCCGGTCGCACCCCGGTCGCGCTGAGCGCAATTATTTATGGTTACTTTCAGGAGCCCAACAACGAGAAAACCAACAACGGCATCCACTATAAACTTCAGCTGCTGTACAGCAACGGTAAGTGGCCGCCGCCGCCGCCGCCAGGCTCGCCCTCCTTCCCCGAGTCGGCGAAAGGACGTGAGGATCGTGAGATTAAAATGACACGGATGTAAACACGAAACCTTCTCATGGCATAGAAGGAAAACAAAACATAAACGATCAATAAGTCGATGGCACTTCACATGATTAAGCGGTGGGGCTCGAAGCAGAAAGCAAAAAGGGGGATCGATATGGGGCTTCAGCAGAACATCACTTTTAAGTGACTTTTTTCAATTTTGCAAATTAATGTTAATTATGGAGATGGGGGCAGCTCCGTAGACAGAGCTGAACGGACTTCCTGTGCACGAGTTAAAAAAAAAAATCCTCGAGAGACATTAGAAAGAGTTCAAACTCTCACTCAGTTTCCATTTCATGCTTTCTGTTTTCTAAAAATAAATGACCGCACGGGCCCACCGGGTGCAGCCACCGGGCCTGCCCTCCGCCGGGCAGGTTTGCCGCACCTTTCGGTGCACAGCCTGAGAGTCTCAGAGCCTCTTAAAGACGAAAAGGAAACCAAGGGAAGAAGAAGCATTGGGGCTCTCTGTCGCCCTTTAAGGGGCATGGCTGAGTTTTGCTGGAAGGGGGCAGGCAGCGGCCGGTGCCCCGGGTGCCCTGGCTAAAATCCTGATGAGAATTTATCTGTTTTTCTTTTTCTTTTTCTTTTTTTTTTTTTTTTGCAGGAGTCAGGACAGAGCAAGATCTGTATGTGCGCCTCATAGATTCCATGACCAAACAGGTGAGAAAGTTTAAGCCTCGGCGCCCTGCTCTGCACTGCTCAGCTGCGCTGTCCTGGGGTGGAGGCCAGGGCAGTCCGGTCTCTGTACTTGTTTTCCATCTCGTTTCCTTGACATGCTAATGAGAATTCCATATTTATTGGAATAAGCGATGCGATTGGTAAAGGAGTTTCTGTTGTCACCACAGTAGGACATATATGCTTTATTAGGTGGCTTGTGCGTGGAATCAAATTCTGTCTTAATTAGCTATGGTAATTAATATTTGACAGAAATTTTAGGAGGCTCCCCCTCTTGTATATTTTTAAACGTTTCTCTCTCTGCTTGGAATCATTTCATTGATTTTTTTTTCTATAACAAAGGCAACTAACTCCTTTCCAAAGCCCATTGGGTTGGGCTTGATTAGTTCATTTTTTTCTCCTTTCCAGTGTGATGGTCTAGTAACGCGAGACGTTGATTTGGATTTAAAAGTGAAATGTGTTGGGGTGAAAAGTCACCTTGTTCTCGGCTAGTCCGTCTTCACCTCTCAGCCTCCCCTCTCCATAATTCAAACTCCCAGCTCCAGGGGTCACCCACACCCGTCCGTTGCTCTGGGAGCAGCTTCTGTTCCCCTCTCCCACCCTCTGTCATACCTTGTAAATAACATAATTACAAGCAGTTCCTTATTAAATTATTTAACCTGTCTTGGTCAACTTTTCCGATGATAACTATTGGCCATCAGTAATGTGATTAAGTGCAGAAAAGCGCTTCGTTGCTTTTTGACATTGTGCAGAGTCTCTGGCTGGTTTTGTGCTGGGTGGTATGTTGTTTAGCCTCTGTAGAGATCTCCCCCCTCCCCATTTTTCTTAAAACCGTGCTGGGGGAGGGGCGAGTTCCGTGCGAAAATTAAATCCTTTAGGCGCAGATGGATTTAAAATATACACCCAAGGTGAGCTTCAGGCTTGGAAATGAAAGTAGCACCTTCATTTCTGAGGCTAACTTTAGGAAGTGTGAGCCAAGTAGGAGAGAACTCCTTGGTGCTGCCCCAGCCCAGCACCCAAGCTTCCCACTCTCTGCACGGCAATTAGTTTTTGGATTTTACTTCCCCTTTGAAAAGTTGGTCCTCACCCAGGCAGCAGCGCGTTGGATTTTAACGTCTGCAGCGTAAAAGAGTGTGGTTTTCTCTTAGAGTAGAACAAACCCTACAGGTAAATCACCGCCTTTGTCAGAAAGACGAGGCAGCGTGTGCCCTTTGGTAATT